>NC_142088.1:53057500-53110000 GCF_054644295.1 Miniopterus natalensis | reverse complement strand
TAAGAGAAACTAATATGATGGGCTGAAAAGACACATTACTTCTGTGAAAACCTTGCTAAAAATGCATATCCTTAGTTTAATCATCAGGAAACATTAGAAATACCCAAATTAAAAGACATTCAACAAAATAATTAGCCTAGATTTTTAAGAATGTTATGGTCATGAAAACATGAAAAATGTTCTAGATAAAGAGATTAAAAGCCATGACAACTAAAAGCAATATGTGATCATAAATTGGTTCCTGAAAAGAGAAAGAAGTGGCAATAATTGGGAAAGCTTTATTATAAACGATGGATTAGATAGATAACAGTATTATATCAACAGTATTTTATTGTTGATGTAAAAAACATACAAACCTGTGTATTTATGAGTTTACTTGAGGGAAAATAAAAATTGCCAAGAAGCAAAATCTCAACAGATTGAGAAAATCCTCAAGAGAATGGTCGTTTTCTTATTTTATACATTACAGTTAAAGGAGGCATAGGGAGGATTACACGAAGTCCATTGGTAGATTAGGGAGGCAGGAGAAAGCAAGGCGGCAAGTCTCTGAGATTGGATAAAGAGTGAAATGAAGCTACTAATACTTCTTTTACATCTGTGGGTACAAGATAGTTAACGATTGACATTTATGAGACATAGAGATGGCCTGGGAGAATAAATTACAGTGAGGGGTTGTGGACTCCCTGTCTGGTAAGAGAAGAGATTGTGCCCTGAGGGGTCTGGAAAAAAGGAGGTTACTCCTACCTTCCAAAGGTCTGTTATCCCAGAAGCAAAAAGACAATAGAGAGGTGCAATTAAAGTAACAATTAACTATTGTCAAGGAAGTTACTGGTTTAGGACTTTATTGACCATGACTCACTTTTAGTTAAGAAGTTTTCATTTCAGACCATCCTATGTGGTTACTTTCAGTCTCTGAGTTTGTAAAGCCAACCATGCAGGTTTAGTATGTGAGCCTGTTTGTCCACAATAATATCAGTTATATAACAGTTTTTCTGATTTTTGTAATTTAGGCCATATAAAACAATGTCCTTGTGCTTAGGATATACATAGAAATAAATATGGAAAAGTAAATTACCAGGATATCCACAACTTACTCTCAATGGCTTAAAAAATTACTATAGAAAAAATAGGGCAAATGTTAACAATTAATGCAACAGAGTAAACAATGTGTAAGGGATTGTTATTATTATTATAATTATTAGGTAAGTTTGAAATTATGATAATACATTCACAAACGAAGAATAATATTGTATCCATAAAATGAATTATATTAATTTTAGATGAGTATAGAGATTTGTATATTTATATATTATTTTATGGTTCAGGATCCTTGTAAATGTTTTTTTCTAGGACAGTCTTTACTAGACCTCCGTGGTTAGTAAACATGGATCCATTTCCACTTTAGAATGGTCAAAGCTACAGATAATTTGTGACATGAGAACAATATAATAATGACAATTCTTGTAAATTTAAGGCAGAACACATTCCTCAGCTTTCCAAAGGATAAAACTCAAAAGTAAGGTTTTAAAATAAATTCTTATTAACTTCACTAAACTAAAGGAGCTATGGATCAGAGCCAAATGTTGTATCATCTTGGTTAGAGCTCCTCTCAGTGGCCTTATTTAGAATTGCACACATTTCTAAATTTATGGTCCCACATTTTATACAAATAAAGTAATAAAAAGACTTGTTTCAATATTCTGAAAGATATTGTCGTACAACTACTTTTGTTTCTTTTATACATCTTAAAATTTATTGAATTTTATAGATAATTTTTAAAAATCTTTTTCCCATTAAAAAGTCTAGCTATCGTGACTGGCCATTTAATAAAGTATGTTAGCATCTAGGGTTCCTAAAATACCACTATTCACTTAAATATGCAGGGTTTTTGGGGAAATGGCTAATTCCACCTCTGGAGCAGCAAGTGTAAAAAATCCTTCTGGAATATCTTCTCACACCAGATCAGAAGGAAATGTTCAGCTGTCAACAAATACTAGCTTCACTTCAAATTAAGTCAGAAGCTAAATTAAAGAAGCTCTCACTGCTAAAACTGGGATAATTTAAGTTTCAACAATGATAAAAATACAAATGTGTTTGAATCTATGAGCCCATAGCTTTTTTTATGAACAAAACAAAGTGATCATCTTCAGAAAATAATGAAAAATTAATTCAACGTTTTGAAAATTGAGAAATAATAGGAAATAATCAAATATTTAACATGCCTTTGCTTTATGAAATATATTAACAAGTAGGCAAATAAGAGTGTTTCTTTGTAAAAAAATATTCTAACATTTGGTAAAGAAATGATAGAATTAAAATGTCACCATTTTGTAACCTCTTCAGCAATGAAGTAATAAATCTGGGCATTAATCACCAACATTACAAATGGAGAATTCACCATTTTATGTCTTCTATAATCTTGCCCAACAGAACCTTTAGTCATGACAAAAGAACAGAATCCAAGTCTTATTAAATTTCTAGATCATTGCTAATTTTCAGAATATACAGAGGATATGGAATCATGATGAAATGCACTATAAGTGTGTAGCACACAAAACCCAAACTGTGAAAAACTCTAGAATAAATACCAAACCCTTCAAAATTAAATTGTAAGGTAAAGAATGAATTCAATAATGTAATGACTACATTGAATAACATTTTTAAATATTAATTTTAAATGGACATGATTAAGCTATATTTTCTAGGAAGTCATGTCTATGTAATAAAGCAAAGTTTAAAACAAGAAAATAATTACTATAAAAAGGCTAAGAGTTGTTTATGGAAAAAACAAAGGATTCATTATGGAACAGGATATTCAGAAGTGCTTCTGGGATGGTGGGTAATGACCTGTTTCATGAGCTTGTAGTTAATTGTCTTATAATAATTGCTTAAGTTATACATAGTATGCTGCATTTTTCTGTCTGGGATTCATTTTGAATAGGGAATCACAATGTATTTATTCATTCCAATACTGTTGGTCCTTTGGAACTATGACTGATGCTGCAATGAATATTCTTATAATGCCTTTTGTTACGTATTTGTATAATTTTCTGTTGTGTATGAACATAAGAGTGTAATTCCTGGGCCAAAACTTGTACATGGGGCAGTTACCTGATTTTTTCCAAACTGTTTTCCAATTTCATATAAATTTGTTCTCCTACCAACAGCATATTCTCCTACCAGAGCAATGAGAGCTCTCATTGCTCCAACCTCTTGCTGATATTTGCCATTGCTATTCTGTTTAATTTAAGCCATTTGGACATGTGAATACTAGAATGCTATTGTGATTTTATTTGCATTTTACTGGTTACTAGTATGTCTGGACACTGTTTATAGAATTACTATTTGAATCCCCTCTTTTGAGAAGTGACTTTTCAAGTAATGCCATTCTCAGTACAAGTCTAGGGGAGAATTGATTGGAGACTGTGAGAAATATAAAGACCTTTGTTTGAAAGTCCAAGTGAAGACCTGGGGTGGGGGGTGGGGAACTGGTGCCGGTGGAGGGGGCCAATGGGGAGAAAAGGGAGACGTCTGTAATACTTTCAACAATCAAGATAAATTTTAAAAAACAAAAAAAGAAAGGCCTCATTTGACTTATGAGTGAAAATATGTTGGAAAGCATATCAAGCTTGGAAGAAAAAGGCAGAAATGACTCTCAAATCTTTGCAAAGGTGGGGAGAAAAAAGGCAAGGACACAAGACAAGCTAGAACAGAAATATTTTTTTATAGAGATAAGAACAGAAGAAGATACCACAGACAGATTTTGTCATAGAGAAGTTATTTATGGGATTAATGTTAAATGGCCTCTGTCTTACCCGAGAGGAAATAGGTATGGACTCAGCTAATGCTGAAATGTTTCTAGAGTTCTACAAAACCTGTGTAAACAAAATCTGGGCTCTGTTGCTATATCTGTCAGAAGAAACTTAATTTCTTCCAGGTTTCTTTCTCTGAAATCTTGTAGTTCTGTATCTCTTTCAATAGCTATAAATCTAATCTTTCCCCTGAAGAGCCTCTACTCAGCTGCTTCCATTTCCCACTTCCTAGATCTATGTCAGTTGTTCTATGACCTTCAAGCTCCCTGGGGCACCAAACTCTATGAACTATTAAATAATTTCTTCCAGTGAAATAATCTTTTCCAACACAGATTTGAGTACTTGTCCTGTCTTCCAATTATTTTCTTCACAGATTCTATGTAGCAAAAGTCTAGCAAAGTCTTTCATGCCAAAGTAATTTGTGAAAATGGACAGCATTAAACTGAAATTTATGAATATCCTCTTTTATTGATATAGCTTTAATTTGTGCCCCAATTGTTATACAACAGTAGATGGTAGGCCAGGCAACCTCTCAAGGAGAAAAAAATATAACATGGCATGTGCAGTTTTCTCTAAATTCCAAATGAGTCAAATTTTGACTATTATGAACTTTTCTGTGCCTCTGAAATAGCTGTAGAGATTTACCTTCTCCCTTTTCCTCCCTCAAACGATGTTATGATTATTTGCAGTGTCTGCAAAATTGAATTCCAAAAAGGGAGTCAGACAAAAAAGAAGTAAGATAATAATATATATATAAAATATAGAAAAGTATTTAGGCTTATAGAATAAAACAAAAATAGTACATAAAACAGTGTTCAACTTATTGCAAGGGTAAAACAGTAAGTGAATGTTATTTTGGATATTTAGACACCATGTTAATATGCTAAAAATGTTGGTTGTGTAGTAAAAATTTATGAACTGATTTTAGACCCAAACTAGGATTTAGCATTAACATTTTAGGGTTAGAAATATTAGATCAGGTTAAATTTTTTTTTTTTTTTTTTAGGTTGGAGGTATCAGTATAAAAAATGTATTCTTGGAAACCATGTTCAATCACCATCATCACCCCATATACCCATTTAACTCTCTGAACAAAAAACACCTAACATCATTATGTTATTTGATAGCTTCATGTTTTATTTCTGTCACCTATTTCTTCCTGCTCTAATAATTCTACTGTGGTGGATTTTAATTTTCCATTATGCAGGGATGGGGAACTATTTTTCTGCCAAGGGCCATTTGGATATTTATAACATCATTCTCAGGCCATAGAAAATTATCAACTTGAAAATTAGCTATGAAAAAAGCTCCTAGATTTATTGAATTTCGAGTCCCGCCTGCAGTTGCATTGGCAGGGCCAGACCAAATGATTTTTCAGACTGTATACAGCTCACAGGCCGGCCCTTCCCCACCCCTGCATTATAGGAAAATAAGGAAGCACACCCTAAATAAAACTACTCATTTCTTTTGTAACAAAATTATTTTATAGTTTAGTGAGGGTTCTGGTGTCAATATGGATATTAATTATTCATAGAGCTTAATTTCCTCTTATTTTCAGATTACAAAACTAATACAAATTAAAGCTCTAATATTTTTTCTAATCTCCCTAAAGGGTCATCTTTTCACATCTTGGGGTTCATTAAATTCTTTGGGGTTTTCTACTTGGAAATATGAACACCATAATTGGGGAAGATGCTCTATCTGTGGGTAAGGCTTATATGCAAATACCAGAATAATTACTTTTATAATTAGTTAATAGATAAGATGAAAATCATGGCTGTTATTCTTGACAAAACTAATTATTTTTTAATAGATCAGTGTTTAAAATCATTTTGTGAAGCCTTTGGCCAAGAACTTTGTCATTCAATGCTTAAACTGGAACAACTAACTCTTCTCATTTTTGGAAATTTCCTTTGTTTACTTTTTTTACTCCTTACGTTATATTTCTTTTACTATTTAAAGGGGAAATATTCACTTCTGAAGTTGTTTTGGTACAAATTTGGTACAACTTGTTACAATTTTGGCACAAAAAATTTGGAATTTTACATACCTATTAGAATGGCCAAAATTCAGAACAGTGACAATACCAGTGCTGATGGGAATGTAGAGCAACAGAAATTCCTTGCTGGTGGGAATGCAAGATAGTACAACCACTTGCAAGGACAGTTTGGTGCATTTTTACAAAACTATACATACTCTTATCACATTATTCAATGATTGCACCCCTTGGTATTTACTCAAAGGAGTTGAAAACTTATATTCACGTAAATAATCTGCTACATGGATATTTATAGCAGCTTCTTTATAATTGCCAAAACTTGGAAGCCACCAAGATATCCTTCAGTAGATGAATAGGTCAATAAACTGTGGTATATCCAGACAATGGAATATTATTCAGCACTACAAAGAAATGTTTTATCAATTCATGAAAAACTATGGAGGACCACGGCCAGTGTGCTCAGTGGTTAGAGCGTCAGGTTGCTCACAGAAGGGTCACGGTTCGATTCTGGATCACGGGCATGTACCGCAGTTGCAGGTTCCCTCCTTGCCCCCAGTAGGGGCATGGATGGTAGGCAACCAGTCAATGTGTCTCTCTCATATTGATGTTTCTTTTCTCTTTCTCTCCCCCTCTCTCCCTCCTCTCTACTCTCTCTGGGAAGCAATGGAAAAAATATCCTCAGGTGAAGATTAACAACAAAAAAATCAAACAAAAACCACCAACAAAAATATGTGGAGGAACCTAAAATGCATATTACTAACTGAAAGAAACTATTCTCAAATAGTTCATACTGTATAATCTCAACTATATGACATTCTGGAAAGGGCAAAACTATGTTCATGGTCAAAAGATCAATGGTTGCCAGAATTTGGAATGAGAGGGAGAAGACATGAATGAGCAGAATACAGAGGATTTTTAGGGTAGGAAGAGTCTACTTTATCATTTTGTAATGATAGGTACATATTATTATATATTTATCCAAACCTTTCAAAAGTACAACAGCAACGGCGAACCCTAATATAAACTATGGACTTCGGGGCATAATGATGCATCAATGTAGGCTCATCAGTTTCAACAAAGGCACCACTCTGCTGGGGCGTGTGGACAATGGGGAAGCCCTGCCATGTGTAGGGGAAAAGGCTATATAAGAAATCTCTATACGTTTTTCAATTTTGCTGTGAACCTAAAACTTGTCTTTAAAAATGTCTTAATAAAGAAAAAAGGAACCACAAACACTTGATTTCCCTCCAGTATTTTATGCACAACTTGTGTAGTTATTTATGTTCTCTCTTATTGTTGCAGACTATCAGACTCTGTACAGAATAATACAAAATGTTCAAGTTGGTAATCTTTTATAAAGAGTATTTTCACTTGCTGTTCCATGAGTCTATGATTAATTTATTCTGTACTTTTATTGAAACATGCTAAAATTTTTGCTGTGTTTTTCTAGAATACAGAAAGGAAATACATCAAAAATAGAACACAAAAATAAATCCGTTTCCAAGGGAGGAAGTCAGATTTCATTTTTGTCACACTGTACTTGGTCCTTTACTTAGCACCCTGATGGATTCTTAATTGGGTGCCCCTGAACGAGAAGTTCTGAACAGCTTTTGCTAAAAACACTGGGTGTATTTTATATACATCCACTGATGACTTTTATAAGTGCTATCATTAAAGTTCATGCACAGATTTTTGGAAATGAAAAATCCAAATTCTTCTGTGCATATAAATGGTATTTGGGATGGCTGATTGTAACAGAATGAGGGAACATTTTAACAATCATGACATTATAGGCAAGGAGTGAATCTTGATATATGAGAATAAAAAGCACAAAAATAAAGAGCTCATCTTCAAATTTAAAAAAAAATTGATGAAAGCATATCAAGCCTTATACTCCATAGTCCATAAAACTACAAAAAATTGCATAATATGTTAGAATTACATATGTTTTCAGTAGTTGAAGGGGAAAATAATATTTGAGATGAGTAAACACATACTGTGAAAAACAATGTCATTTTGGAAAATTTGTGCTTGGACATTGTTTTTCACAGTATGTATTTACTCATCTCAAATATTATTCTTTCTGTAACAAGTATCACAGTCCAACCAATTGTTCTGGCCCAAATCTCAGACATCTTTTCTGATTTCTCTCTTCCTTCCTCTTTCAGTATATAAACCAATGGCCTATTTTATCTGCCTTATTTCTAAAATATGTATCAGGTCTTTCTTCTCCTTTCAGTTTTGCCTGCTATCAATTTTTCCCAAATCAGCATCTTTTCTCATCTCAACTACTGCAATAGCATCCATGACAAACACTGTTAGATCCACCACTGCCAATATCTATTTCACATTATAGGTATTGCCTTACCACAAACCTGTTGTTTATGACACCCATGACTCGTATTAAACTGAGGATGAGGTGAATGGGCCATGCACAAAGACCAGTAAATACAAAAGCCAAACCCTCAGAATTAAGAACTGTGTCAAGATAAGCCCTCTTTATGTTGTTACTAGTACATGAAAAAGAGTGGAAGCGTGTAGATCAAAGGCCCAATGAGATTTTAAGAAAATTTTATTGCCAAAGAAATCACAAGTCTGACCTGTCAAAATATATGTTCATGTGACACTTCAAGTTTCTTCCTGAGAGCAAACTGGGACCATGGGGCATAATGCAAACATTTCCTTTTCTATTGATCCGAGGAACTTACTCTACCCTCAGGACAGAGAGTCTCTGTAGTTCTTGCATAGTGGATTTTTAATATTGATGTGTAACAGTGAGCACTCTATGTATTCTATTTTACCTTTTTGAAATAGAACTTATAAAATACACTTGTCATGTTTCTAACCCATCATCATATATTCAGTTGGCTTAAAAGTGCTTCGAATTTTCTTAGAGTTTTTGGTCACCAGATCATGAGTGATATATTCTGAACATGAAACTGAATGTAATTACTATACGGGACACTGTTATTTTCCCTTGGTTATTTGTGGATACTTTTCCTGTATGGGACAAAGAGCTGGTTGGCAAAGGGAACGGATCATCATGATGACTGATAAGTTATGCCTTTTAAATCCATTCTCTCTTTCATTGGTATTAAGTTTTCAGGGAACATGGGTTCCCAGTTAAAAAATATAATTCTCTGCATCCTTTGCAGCTAAATGTGAAATACATACACTAACAGATTTTAGTTATGATATACATTACTGAAACAAAATAGACAATCAGAAATAGATACACATATATATGTTCTATTACTTTCCAAACACATTGCAAAGAAAATTTATTGGTAAAAGGGTGCTTTTATTCAACAAATGATGCTGAAGAATTGGATATGCAAATGCCAAAATTAACTGTGATAATATATCACAATATTTTACTCAGTTTTATTTAAAGTGGATCATAAATCTAAATGCAAAATCTAAAACTATAAAATGCCTAGAATAAATTTATAGAAAAAAATTGTGAACCTGTGTTAGACAATAATTTCTTCAATATTTAATAAAAGCAAAATTTATTAGAGAAAAAATTTATAAGTTGGATCTCATCAAAATAAAGGAGAAAAAGAAGAAAAAGAAAACATTAAATCACATATAGTGTCAGAAATCTTATACCTCTTCAAATAGTTTTAAAGCATCTCAAATAATCTTGTATTTATTATAAACACTTTGGCTCCATTATCTGCCATGGCAGAATTCTTGGTACCTGTTCTGATTTACACCTGTTGCCAATCTTGTGTTCTTAATTTACTTCACATGATTCCACTACTTCTCTCAAAAGATTATATTTTTTGTAGGCAGGTTATTTTGCTTAACATTTGTTATAATTGATAGAAAATTTAACCTTGTACAATTAAGGGATCATTATATAATAAAATGTTAATTATTATGCCTATTAAAGTTCATTTTCCACTTTTTCACCACAGAAAATTGCTTATGAAACAGTAAACCCATGCCTCTGTCTCATGCCATATTCTCAGTCCTCTTTTTTTTTTTTTTTAAAAAAAATATCTTTATTTATTTCAGAGAAGGGAAATCTCAGTCCTCTTTTCTTCCCCTCCGGAATTCTTTTCCCCTGCACTCTAAAGCCATCATTTAAAATTTTTTTTCCCATTCAGAGCAACTTAGTTTTTGCAGATGACTTTTGAAAACCTCACATTGTACCCTTTAAAGAACACAGGGGGCCTCCACATGAATTATGTCAGTCTGCTAATACACACAGGCAGAGTTTGGGGGGCACTCCCCCTTGCATCTCTGTCTCCAGTGTCCTTCAGCGAGGCACAAATTGTGCCAATAGAAGAAAGGGAAAATGAGCAGTAAACACTAAGGTATGTCCTGAAATACTATGCTCAATAAATGTAACAATAGATGACAGAAGATAGATGGATGGATGGATAGATAGGTAGGTAGATGGATGAGTGGATGGATAAATAGATGATAGATAGATTAGATAGATAGATAAATAAATAGATCAGTAGAGGGCTATATGTAACCAGATAGCTTTACTTTTTGGATTTTTTTTTTTTTTTTTTTATAATTCAAGATCAAATAAAAAAAAGGTAACAGATCCCAGAGAAATAAACTATAAAAGAACTACATTCAGTTATTCATTCATTTTGCTGACATACCAAGCAAAATATTGCAAATTAGAAAAGTGAAATAGAAGTTAGTAAAAAGTGACACAGCAACACTTCAAATTGCATCTCACCCCAATGCCTTTGCTATTTCTTGGCCTAAATTTACAGGGTACTCCCCAATTTTACAACCATTGCCATACATGTTGTCTTCCAATTTTTAAGTTTTATTAAAAAATACTCATGTTTAAAAATGCAAAACTATGAAATCTGCGGTCAATGAATTATGGCAAAATTATCACACCTATGCAATCACTTCCTAGATGCAAAGTACGCTGTATACGCCAATGAAATTCTCTTCTTGGGAGTGAGACTCATTCCTTCTGTTGCCAAGAATGTTGGCTCCTCACAACTCACAACTAAGTACCTCTATAGAAATTGCCCTTGGCCAAATGTTGCTGCCTTTTTCAAGGTTACATTGCCTCCCTGGTACAGAACTCATCCAAAGACAGGTTGACAGGTGAGTATAAAGGCCTAAAACCCTTGCTTTGAATAAGACAAATCTTAAAGGTTATCTGAGCCCCAAAGCTCACCATTGCGTCCGTTGAAGCTCCTGCATCTGTTTTGCAGCTCAACATTCTTTTTCCTATCCAACCCTACCTTCACTCCTTTAGAGATATTTTCCCCAAGAGTCCATGAATCTAAATTTCTGCTTCAGACTCTATTTCCAAAGGAATGTGACCTAAGAGAGTTGGTAACAAAATTGATCCTAGAAAGCAGAATTAAAATAGGACTTTAGAAATGTATCATTCACTGGCCTCCTTGCAATGAGGACTCTAATGATAAGCAATAGGTAGAATACTGATAGCGTCTGGCATATTGTAGCAGTGCGATTGTTAAAACTTACACTGGTAGTGAACTGGACTGGAATACTAATAAAATGAATGCATTGGTGGGTACACTACCTCAAACATTTGAGGCATTAGGGAAAAATAATAGTTACAAGGACTATGAAATTGGATGGGACTAACCATGCATTGAAGAAAAACAATAAAAGGCTTATGGTAATTAATCACCAATTTAAGGTGAAGTGTAAGAGCCAGAGGGCCTCTTTGGCAGCATATAAAGAGACTCATTTGCTGCAGCAAGAGGGCAGAATAAGGTGGTCATCAGGTTCAGGACTTAATTATAGTGGTAGCAGAGCTCCAGAGAAGGGTGGTGTTCAGTCCCAGCAAGCCTGCTATGCTAAGATCAGTGCTGTAATTGGGAAGAAATAGGACCCTGGACTCAGGATAGGAACATCTGAGTCCACGTACTTGAAAATGTTTGGCAACCACATAGCTCCACACAGTACTTCTTGCTACTCCTTGAACAATGGTGATGGCAAATGGACAAAGTGCCACAAATCTGAGAGAGCAGGATGACCAAGGACCAGATCCCTCACTAAAAAGCCATGCAGATCAGCAGAGATGCAAGTCGAGGGTGAGGAAATTTAAAATGGGCCTATAGTAGTGAAAGCAGTGATACCGATTGTGGCCTCTAGATGAGCTGCAGTCCTTGGCCTGTGGTTTATTTCATTAACTTTCCTCTTTTAGTTTCTCCAGGAAAAAAAATTAAAATGCCAACTAAAATCTTATTGAAACTCAGCATTTGGGATAAACTTTCTATACCAAATAAATGAATAAAAATAGGGCAAGGGGTTGGTGTAGTAAATTCTGTGGTGTTCCACCTAGATCCCCTCTTCATAATTGAATTACTTGGCAGGACTTTCATAGCAAAATGCCACAGATTAGGTGGTCTAAACAACATAAATTTATTTTATCATAGTTCTGGAGGCCAAGGTCATGGGTTCAATTCCCAATTAAGAGCACATACCCGGGTTGAGGGTTTGCTCCCCTCTCAAGGTAGGGCCGCATGCGGGAGGCAACCCATTCGATGTGTTGCTCTCACACTGATGTTTCTCTCTCTCCCCCTCCTTCTCTTCCTTCCACACTCTCTCTGAAAAAGTAATGGAAAAAATATATCCTCAGTTGAGGATTAACAACAACAAAATATTTTTTAAAAATGTATTAGTTCTCTAAGGGTATTTTCAATTATTGAAAAAGTGATTTTAAATCCTCAAATATAAATGTAGATTTATGCATTTTCCCCTTCAGTTCAATGTTCATGTTTTCTGAATAATTGTCTTTATTTGTTGTGAAGTCTTTATCAAATATTAACACATCCATTCCAGTCTTCTTAGAAATAGTGACTGTAGTATTTCATTCTTCCATTGTTTTACCTTCAACCTGTGTATTTACATTAAAAATGCATCTCTGCTAAACAACTTCAATTTCATCTCTGGTGTTCTGACCCAGGCATTTGATTGTCTGAGTTACTTCTAATGCTGGCTTCTGTCTCCTCAACTTTGCAAGGCTGTTTTTGAATGGACTCTTTTTCAGGTAGCATGACTGAAATGCCTCTAGGCAGAAAACTCAAGTGAGCATAGGGCTCACCTAGTTCATTTCTTTCTCTCAGAGATCACAGTACTGTGCTGCCTGTTGTCTAATGTCTGAAGTAGCTGTTTCACCTTTTTTTGGGGTCATGTTTTATAGTTGTTTATGGTGAGAGGGCAAGTCTTTGTTTAAATGCTTTATTAAGGCCACACATTCTAAGGAAAATGAGCACAGAATAAAGAATTATCATAAAAAACACAATAAGCAAGATTTAGCACATACCTTAGACCCCCCCACACACATACTCACAAACTATATATACTTATATATATATAATTTTGAGTATATATACATAGTCTCATAAATATCATGTAAAAGTATAGTTATAAGAATTAAAAATGCCTGGTTGGTGTGGCTCAGTTGGTTGAGCGTCATCATGTGAACCAAAAGGTCACCGGTTCAGTTCCCAGTCAGGGCACATCCCCAGATTATGGGGTGAGTACAGGGTGAGTACAGGGGACAAATGATCAGTGTTTCTCTCTCACACTGATGTTTCTCTCTCTCTCTCTGTCTCTCCCTTTCCCTTATTCTCCCTATAAAAAAATCAATAAAAACATATTTAAAAAAATAAAATAAAAATACTTTGGGTGGTGAACACACAATGCAACATACAGATGATGTATTACAGAACTGTACACATAAAAATAAGAGTCATATCAATTACATATATTAATAGGTTCTAAAATTAAGAAAATGAACTATACAGTACTAAAATGGGAAAATACATAAAGAAGCATTTCAAAGAAGAGAAAAAGCATATGGTTTCTAAAATAAAGTTGTTCAACTTTATTATTAACCTTTAATATGAAAACAAAACCACAATGAGAGATTGTTTTATTCTTATAAAATTAAAGAAAAAGGAAGTCCAACATTACCAAGTCAATGGCAATACAAAATAATGAAAATTCTTATAAATCTCTGCTAGTTCAACTACTTTGGAAAACAGTTTAGTATTAACTACTAAAGTCAAATATATACATATCCTATAACTATTTCACTCACAGCTATGGCACTTGAAGGATCTTACACATGTGTGATAGGGCACATGTACAAGAATATTAGTAACAACTTGGTTCATGACAGAAAAAACATTAACAGCAATTCCTTAAAAGGCAAGGAATAAATACTTAAATATGTATATAACAGAACTTATTTTATATATAGATACATTTATTGTATTTATATATATATACATATATATATAAATATATGTATTGATATATATATACATATATATGTATATAGATTGAAGGAAGGCGAAACCAAATAATATATTAGTTAAATGTGTGTCTATGTATATTTTAAAATTGTAGAGCAAAATGAGGAAATAAATAACCCACAATTCAGAATAGTGGTTTCCTCTGGAAAGAAGGATGGGGGATGTGATTCGTTTATGCACACAGAGGGATTTAACTTTATTTGCAGTGCTCTAATTTGTAAGCTGAATCCTGATGTTTTATTTTGCTTCATCTTATTATGTAACATGGATACTATACTATACACATAAACTGTATCTTTTTGCATATATGATATCGTTCAAATAAAAAAGTTGGTAACAAATAAACAAAACAAGAATTCCCTTAAAATTTTACACCATTCAATTAATTTGACATTCTTATTTTATTTAAAATTATAGCTATCAATATGGCAATTTTACATTTTGATAATGTTAAAAAGCCATTTGAAAATATGTATGTGTTCCTTTGTTGAAAATAAATGCTTGTTAGAGCAAATAAATTTGAAAAAATTCAGCTATATTGGTATTAAACATTTCCCTTTTGCACCAATATGTAAAGTTGTTCTAAATCTGCTTTCATGAACATGCCATTTGAACTAATTACTTTATAGTAAGTGCAACTCTTAAATAATTGCTAAACCTTGGCAAATGCTTTTAATAATTGACTTGCTTTTCATAAGCAAAACTTGTGTTATTAAATCTAAATTAAATGCACATTTGAGACACAACTTAAAGTATTAACATATCAGCATTTTAATAGTGTAATGAAAAAACTTGTAGAATTAGTACCAAAAATAATTCAAATATTGCACTCACATTTTTTACATTATTATTTTTCATTTGAAAATTTGTATAAAATTTCCCTGTGTATTGCAGCACCTGTCTAATGTATTATATCAAGAAAAGGTGTATTTTGTTGAAGAAATGACAGGTTTACAGTTGTTTGTATGGAAAAACAATAATGAATAAATAATAATATGAGAATAAACTCTGTGTTTTGAGTACTCACAACTATAAACCTACAGTGGTTACATTGCTTATCGCACGTCTAAATTTGTTTTTGTTTTTTAATATATCTTTATTGATTTCAGAGAGAGGAAAGGAGAGAGAGAGAGAGAGAGAGAGAGAAACATCAATGATGAGAGTCATTGATTTGCTGCCTCCTGCACGCCCCCTACTGGGGATCGAGGCTGCAACCCGGGCATGTGCCCTGACCAGGAATCGAACCCCGATTGCCTGGATCCTAGGTTGATGCTCAACCGCTGAGCCATGCCCAGTCGGGCACTCGTCTAAATATGTAACCATCTGTTTTAAATCTTTCTTTTCCTCCACTGGAATCCTTCTTCTCTACCCAGCTATCTCATTTATCTTCTCTTTATCTCAAATAGGTCTCTCAGGAACTCTTTGTATCCTACTCAAAAATTAACCTAAATGTTACAATTAAATAGTTATACAAAGATAAACCCTAGTCTAAAAACAGTTCTTTAGGGTGCTCAGCCAAAACAAAAATCTTGAGAAAGAAGAACAAATTTGGAGGGATCACAATACCAGATATCAAGTTATACTACAAAGCCACTGTAAGCAAAACAGCCTGGTACTGGCACAAGAACAGCCATATAGATCAGCGGAATAGAACAGAGAACTCAGAAATTGACCTAAACCATTACTCTCAATTAATATTCGATAAAGGAGGCAAGAGCATACAATGGAGTAAAGACAGTCTCTTCAATAAATGGTGCTGAGAAAATTGAACAGGCACATGCAAAAAAATGAAACTAGATCACCAACTTACACCACACACAAAAATACACTCAAAATGGATAAAAGACTTAAATGTAAGACATGAAACCATAAAAATCCTAGAAGAAAACATAGGCAGCAAAATCTCAACACCTCTCATAACAAGATGTTTGCCCAATACATCTCCTAGGGCAAGAGAAACAAAGGAGAAAATAAACAAATGGGACTGCATCAAAATAAAAAGCTTCTGCCCAGCAAAAGAAACCATCAACAAAACTAAAAGGGAGCCCACTGTATGGGAGAACAAATTTGCCAAGGACACATCTGATAAAGGGTTAATATCCAAAATATATAAGGAACTCATACAACTTAACAAAAGGAAGACAAACAATCCAATCAAAAATGGGCGAAGGACCTAAATAGACACTTCTCCAAAGAGGACATGCAGATGGCCAAGAAACAAATGAAAAAATGCTCCAAGTCCCTAATCATCAGAGAGATGCTAATTAAAACCATCAACAAATCAGTGAATGACAAGTCCTGGCGAGGGTGTGGAGAAAGGGAAACCCTAGTACACTGCTGGTGAGAATGCAGAGTGGGGCAGCCACTATGGAAAGCAGTGTGGAGTTTCCTCAAAAGATTAAAAATGGAGCTGCCTTTTGACCCAGTGATCCTGCTTCTAGGAATATATCTTAAGAATCCTGAAACACTAATCAGAAAGAACTTATGCACCCCTATGTTCATAGCAGCACAATTTACAATAGCTAAGATCTGGAAACAGCCCAAGTGCCCATCAGTAGATGAGTGGATAAAAAAGCTGTGGGACATTTACACCATGGAATACTACGCAGCTGTAAAGAAGAAGAATCTCTTATCCTTTGGCACAGCATGGAGGGAACTGGAGAGTATTATGCTAAGTGAAATAAGCCAGGCAGAGAATGACCACACTCATATGTGGAATATAACAAACAAAATAAACTGATGAACAAAATAGATCCAGAGACATAGAAGCACAGAACAGACTGAGGGATCTCAGAGGGAAGGCAGGGAAGGGGGAATGGGTGGGGAGAGATTAATCAAAGAACTTCTACACTTATATGCATAACCCATGAACACAGACATTGGTATGGGGAAGGCCTGGGTGTGGGGTGGGTGTGGAGTGGAGGGGATCAATGGGGGGAAAAGGGGGACATCTGTAATACTTTCAACAATAAAGATAAATTTAAAAAAATTATGGATGATATTGTAAGGCTTGAAAAATAAAATTTTACTCTACATGGTGATATTTGTGTGTGTGAGAGAGAGTGTGTGTGGGGGAGTGTATATATATATATATATATATATATATATATATATATATATATATATATATATAGAGAGAGAGAGAGAGAGAGAGAGAGAGAGAGAAGCCCTAAAGGTTACTGTCAGAGAAGACAGATAATAAGATGTTGGTATTATTGCAGGACCTGGAGTTATGAAATCAAGATACCCAGATTCATATCCATCTTGACCACTGTTTTATAGATCTTTGTTATCTATTACTTGTACTATCTTACATGTGGAAATATCAACCTTATAGCTATATTAAGTCTATATCAATAAATCAAACTTGGCAATATATGGTTATGTGGAAAAAATGTGAGAAAGACAAAAATGAGCCTCCAGCTGTGATTCTTTTTCAACAGTAAGTGTGACAAAAAGAAATGTGAGTGATGTTTGACCCACATATATGGTTAAATATAGGCGAAGGGAATCTAGCCTCTTCTAGGTTTGGAACGGGCAAACATACAGAGAGTGTTTCTTCTTTTAACTTTACCACTCTGTAATACTGTTTATACTCCCCCCTCCAATACTCAATTGTTTTTCTTTTCTCCTTTCACCGAGTCATAATCACATCATTTCAATCCCATGTGCCATAATTCATCTCTAGTCTGACATCAAAACTTTCCTCTCCTGTCTTTGTAGGTTTTTTTTAATTGATTTTTTTTTAGAGAGAGAAGAAGGGAAAGAGAGAGAAAAACATCCCACAACCTACATATGTGCCCTGATGCTAATTGAACCCACAACCTTTTTGATGCTCTAATCTACTAAGTCACTTGGCCAGTGCTCTGTAACTTTGACTTTTTAAAACTCGAATGAGAAACCTCAGTTCAGAATTGTACAATAGATGAGTTTCATAGTTCCTTTAATGAAGATATGAAAATTCTGCCCAGATGGTTACATTACACGGCAATGTAAATATAATCGAAATATATTGAAGTGGCACATATGATAACATGCTGTATCATCAATGTGGTTGTCATATTAATTTGCAGGATTATTTCTATTTACATAGTCAAATATAATTTTAAATCTAGTTTGGGGTCTTTGAAAATGTTTTCTCTCATCTCTGATATCTATGCGTTCAATTCAAACTAGAATAGTTGTGTCCTATATCCTCTGCTCTAGAAAAAAATCTATTAAAAAGTGTGCTTATTCTAGAGATTACTTCACAAGCATATGTTCACCATTTTTTCCATAGAAAATATAAGCAATAAATACATTGGCTGAGTAAAAATAATCCAAAGAAAAAAGGGGTTTGCCATAGAGTCTAAACTGTGATTTGGAACAAATTGAGTGCCTCTGGGTTATCAGGGTTTCCATGTGGATGGTGAAATAGAAAGTAAAGTGAAGAGACTAGGCTTTGCTCTTCTATTGTACCTCTTCTTTACCCAGAAACTTATCTATCTAAATAAAACTTTATTTGAGGAAAAATTTCCAGCACTTTATAAGTCTGAAAGGCAAAAAATAGCATTGATGTGACTAATGGTCTCAGATCTACGCCTGATGCCTAGCGCTGCTCCTGACCACAGGCAGCAGACATCTGTGGACAGCAAGCCCAGCAGGGGGCCTCTGTCCCCGTTACTTCATCAGGTACAGTCTTTGTTCACAACATCCTGGTTTTGTTTTCATTGTTTTTATTCTTTTCTTTTGTTTTTATGTATCACTTCCTCCTCAAACAGGGTAGGGACCCTACAATTAACTATATTTTTACCGTTTGGCTGTTCTTTGGCCATAAATGAGTGCACTATAAGTAACACCTAACTCAAATAGGGTCAACCAGAAGCTCTTTCTTGGATTAAATTAAATTTGTAAGTAGGATTACATGGCCCTGGTTGTGGGAAATATAAACATACATTTACTAGGAAACAGTGCCTCATTGACACACGAATCCCCATCAGGACTGAAGCTTATGGTTGTGTGAGTTGGGCCTGGAACAGCTCTGGGATGCAACATTCACGTTCAGTTTAGATTTCTAGAGTCATTATTCCCTCACTCCAGCAGATGGCAGTAAAATATTTTATTTTTAAAAAGGCATCCTATTCTGATTAGCACAATTTGCACAGGGTAGATTCTTACTGCCAAGCACAGCACGGACGAACTAAAAGAAAAATTCATTAATACTTGTGCTTTAAATGAATGGGTTTGCTGCATGTCCATTAAAAACAATTGGTAAATTTTAGAGATGAGATACAGTGAATGATTCTGGACTTAATATTTAGACAAGAGTGCGGTGGCCTACATTTTTAAAATCCTTGTTGTAGTCCATTTTTCACTGCCTGTGGAAGCCTGAAATCATTCTGCATCTATACCCTGGCAAAATATTCCGAGAAGTGAGAAGCTGGCACATGTTGGCATGGATACCTAACATCCACATCCTTTCCCTTTGACAAGTTATTAACAGAAATGTTTCGCTGGATCTGATGGGCTTCGCTTTCCTGAGGAAGCGTTTCCTGCCAAAATGCTTCTTTCCTGTAACGGGGCCAGCTGAAATGGTCCATGGGTGCGCTCGCTTCCCTCTCTCTTACCTCCTTTATTCAGTTAGATGGAAATTTCACAGACTATACTTTTAAAAATTATTAAACGTTCACTAAGTGCTTATTTTGTTCTTTTGCTTACCCATGTCCCCCGTCACTGTCCGAAGCGAGCTCTCGGTGTTTCAGCCGTCCCTCTCAAGGTCTAAACTGAATTTTCTCTCTCCAGCTCCTCTGCTTTCCTAGGCCAACTTGGTCAACTACGAATAATTTCTCTGATGTATGGGCTTGTGACTGATTTGTACCACCTGTTTATTTGGTGGTGGTAGGGACAGTTCTGGGGAGATCTTGACACCTACTTTGTTGTAAGTTTTCGTATGTTTTAAGTTTTCTTTCCATATGTTTCCCCCCCCCGTATGTGTGATGTGTATCTGTGTGTACATGTGTGCACGCGTGTTTGAATTCAGAAAGGTTCAAGAACTATGCTGCCGACACTGACTCTATCTTCCCAGAATCCTTTCAATTATATAATATAATGCTTTTATATCTATTGATATTTATACCCACCTACTGATATTTCTATATCAATATCTATTTTTATTTTCAGCATATGTAAGCAGAATATATGAAATGTGTATACAAAATAGTGATGTTATGACTCATAATAATTTATGATAAACTATGTAAATGAATTTTTTACCTTTTCCCATTATGAAATGAGTTTTTGTTAAAGACTAGACAGATATAAATAGTGATGAATATTAATAAATTGGTGCCACTTATAATAAAAAATAGATAGACCTATCCAGAGGAAATTTTGAGAACATTACCATTTTCATAGTTAAGAAAATAAAAGAGTTGCCTATGCCTACTCAGTTACACACCAACTTTAAAGATAAAAGAAAAAAGGGAAATAAATTCAAAGTAAAATGAACAGCTTTGCAACAGAAACACGATGTTATTACAAAACAAATAAAGACATAGTGGTTTTTATTCAATTATTAGAGCTTAATAATTCACTTGAATATGATACTTGGCACTTTTGTCATTTGAATGGCAAACATTTCATGACAAGGTTATGTTTTAGATTTTTTTAAATCGATAAAAGTGTTTGGTATTTCTGTAAATAATCATCAAATGATCTTGATCTTGTATGTGCCTCATTCATTTTTAATTAGTGAAATCAACCGATAAGCACAAGTTATTGAAGTTTTGCCTAAACTTTTAGGCAAATAATAAATGATATAATTTTGAAGTCTAAAGAAATTACATGTATGAGAAGAGTCAAGAGGTGAGAGTTGAGCAGGTAAAAGTGCAGATGGGCCCGTTCCTTGGCTAACATGACAGAAATTACACAGGCTAAAGCTGCAAGTGCAGAGAAGCATGTTTAAGTTTCTAACTGACAGGGAAAGAATAACAAATAGGGAAACTAGATGGCTGTACGAGCAAAAGGGAGCAGATAGTATAACTATGCTTAATTCTTTAATCTTCACAATGTAAAGCAATAAAATCTGTCTACCTTAGATGTAGCCAGAAGTAGGATTAAACACCATTTTTAGAATTTGATGACAAACTACAGAAGCACTAAAAACAGAAATGATATAAAATATTAACCTTAGAGAATGGGACTAATAGTGGAATACCTTTTATTTTGTTTTATTTTATTTTATTTAGTTCTATTTCTTATTATTTTTTATATGTGAGTGTTATTTTTACAGTGACAAAAAGAAACTTTTATTCATGATTATGAGACTTGAGTTCTAAAACATTTTATCAGGATGTTTTATTATGAAATGTTTCATTTAAAATATCTTTCCTCTTCCATTCTGACAGAGTTGAAAGATATTTGTTGATTAGGTTTTGTCAACCATTTAACCAGGCTACTGTAAATTAGATGACCTTTATGCTTTTATGTTATCTTGAAAAAATAAATTAAAGCATTAATTACATCTAGTAAAAAACTGGGTGGTAAAAACCTAAAGAAAGTGAAAGCTGAGAAAATATAAAGGTACCACTGATGAAGAATGAAAGAATACTTTTTTAATAAAATGCAATTTGATGATTCAATGAATTTTTTTATAATAATCAAGAAACTTAGAGGAAATTTTATGAATTGGTGTATTACTTTATAAATATTATTTATTATTCAGGAAAATATTCACAATTATAAAAGTCTTATGTATTTTTACATTTCCTCAACTCTTATCTTGCTAGGTGTTCACTGTGTTCACAATTTTATCACCAGTTAGTGTTTACTCCTTATAGCTATACAACTTAAAGTTAAAATTGAATAAAACAGTTATTCATAAACACATACTAATATGTTTTAATAAATGAATGTGAAGAAAAGGCAAATATTGCATGCAAAAGAATCATATGTATATATGATTCATATATATAACTCATATATATGTATATATATATACTCTATATATCAAAGAGTTATACTCTCTCTATATATCTATACTCTAGCCTCAAGGAGTTAGCACTTACCTTCTTACTCATTAAGTGTGGACTGTGCATAGGGACTGCCAAAGATCACAGTATGGAAAGGGGTGCGACTTTAGTGTCAAAAAGGCTGACAAACATTTCCTTAGCAAGGTGATCATGTCAACACCAACAGTGATACGTCATGTTGATAGTATGCACTCTTGACATGATGTGATGAAAATAGCACTTTACCTCTCTGATGTTACCCACAAGAATGCATAACCCCGGTTCAATCACAAGGAAAACATGAGACAAATTTCAACTGAGAGACATTCTACAAAACATCTCAGCAGTGCTCCTGAAAATTGTCAAGGTCATCAAACACAAGGGAAGTGTGTGAACCAGGCATAGCCAGGATGAGTCGAAAGAGACATGAGGAATCAATAGGATCCTGGAACAGAAAAAGAATGTTAAGTGAAAACTAAGAAAATCTTAAAAAGCATGGACTTTAGTAAATAATAATGTGTCATTATTGGTTAATTAATTGTGACAAGAATACCATATTGATGCAGCAGGAGAAATTGGGCATAGAGTAGAGGGAGACTTTTCTTTCTTCACAATTTTTATGTAAATGTAAAACTGTTCTAAAACAAAAAGTTTGTTTTTACAAAAGCCATTCAAAAATCATATGGAGAGTGGCATAACTATGCAGCCATTATATTTTTCTAAGTTTTCCTTTTAAAAGAAATGACCTTCTCTCTACTCAGGACACTGCATTGCCATTTTAAATAGTCAAACCGGTTCACTAATCACATCTCTGAAATTCACTCAGCTTCTAACCAGTAAGCAAAGTGTGTCCATATATAAAGGCACTAACCAGTTGAACCATTTTATGGTGGCCCAATCAGTTTAGTCATCTTGAAATCAATGGCTATTCAAGACACAACTGATTGAGAGGCAGTGATCAGTGTTTATATTGAAAGTGTCAGCAATGATTGAATTGCTTGTGTTGTGGGTTCGTTTAGCTGCGCGTGTGGAGAGTTTATTTCAGGTAGTAAATCTACAGAGGCTTTCTTTTAGGCAATTAGATTTGATGCAGTACAAGTAACATTGTCATTCCTATTAGCTACTTTAAATGATCCATTCCTTTACAACCTTAAGGATGTTGTTTGTTAAAGGCTACCTGTTTTCCTGGGAGAAAAATAGTTTTCTGTTGAGATTGAATGGTCATTTTGATTAGAGCACTGGTGTTTACCTGTTTAAAGCAATTATAGAAAACATTCATTCTGTTGCAGATATTGTAGCCTTACCAGTCAAGGAACTAGTGTGACCTTCAAGAAAGAAAGAAAAAAAATGATATAAAAAGGAAGAAAAATATTTTTTCTATAAGAAACCAAGGATTTTAAAGGACTGTCAGTTTTAAAATACTGTGATGACAAAAACCCTGTAATTTTCCTCTTCTTACCCATTGCTGAAATTTAGCTGATACCTGCTCTTCACCCAAAGTGAACTTTCACAATCGTCCATGCCTCACATCTCTACAGCCCAGCTATGTCATATGTGACTTAGAAATGTAGTAAAAGCACTTTTCCCCTCTGTCTTGAGTCATGTTGATCCCACCCTGCTATAAAACCAGAAAGTGAGAAGAGTAATGGAAAAAGAATTAAAAACATTTCGTCTTTCTAAAATTTAAGATGCCAAAACCCAGAATTGGGCAAAAATGGTAAACAGTTGACTAACTCTAGGAAAAGAGCATACACGAAATAGCACAGTACTTCACATTATCCATAAAATATTAAATAGATTTTATTTGCTTTCTTTTTTAAATTTGTCATTACCCTGAAATGCAGCTTTAAGCCCCGTGATAATGGAAATCACAGCTTCAAGTAATTTCTTCCGTCTCTACTAGATGGAGCCAGAGTATAAAAAATATGTCCATGTTGGATTACACATTCTAAGGGTTCTTGAGCTAGAAGAAGTTTACTAGAAAAATAAAGCAATAGAAAATTAGAAGAAACCAAATGTTTATTTTTAAAGCTATTCACTAAGATAATTTGGATTTAAATCATGGTTCCTTCACTTATTTATTTTTTCTGAAAAATTCTGCACATGAAAACCTTATGTAATATAGATTTTTTTCTAGAATTTTGCATTGGCTATATTACTGACATTTTTCAACCTATAATGTGTTTTAACAATATCAGTTAATATATAATAATTATTTGAAAATTACACAAAAATTCAGTTTACTCAATATTTTTAAATATGTTACTTTTATTTTTTGTAAAAAAAAAGAAAAGACTAGAAAATGATCAGTGAAAGAAAATGTGATGCATGCTATAAAATCAGAGTAGTTTATAATATGTAAAAGGTTAAAGAAATGTTAACATAATTGGTTTTAACTATTCATTTAGATGTGTGTTTTTTAAACCTGTTTCTTATATCATGCCATTGAATCGTCTATGTCATGATTAGCTAACAATGTAGCCTCTTTTTGCATTTCAGACAACTGGTTTTCTCTAACTGGATGGTCAATTAAAAGAATTCAAAAAACAAAAATAATGAACAAGTGTTCTCTGTTGTAATTTTGCTGTTCTAGGTATAATCTTATTTCAACATCATAGAAAGTCACAGATTTTTACTATACAAATAAAACTGAAATTAAAATACCTATATTCCTTGGCATTTTTAAAAAACAGTTTCTCAAAGATACAAGCCCGAAAGGTTAATCACAAAAAAAGTGAATGTACTGACAAACTATTCAATTTAAGTAACAGAATTTACGATTCTAGAAATTATAAGTCATCGGTATGAAAATCATTTGCAATTATGCTCTCTCTCTTTTTAAAATTTATTTCACATAAATGAAGAAAATATTCTTGAGCTATTTGGCAGATGAATGAAACTCAGGATGGTGATGGAAAAGTACTTACTTGACTAAGTAGTTAATATTTATAAAATGTATTTTATCAATTCTTTTAGCAAATCTTTTTCTCTGGTTATATATTAGCAATCTTTCCAATAATATAAATAACAGCTGGTTGAATAATGAAAACGTTGCCTAGTAAACACATTTCTTTGCCATTCTTGAAACCAAATATATTAGATGCATAATTTGTTTCTCTGCTGATTCCTCTGAATCAGTTGAGTAGTTCAGTGATGTATAAGCACACCCTTCACAGATACGCCAGGCCTATCACTTCAGTCACGTAACAAGGGCTCTGCAACACACAGGCTGCCTGCCTCACAAAAATGCAGCTAATCAATACTATCACTTCAGTCAAACAACAGTTGAGGTCAGGTTTAAAAAAAAACCCAGAAATTTAAATATGTTCTGAGACTGTGTGTAAAAAAAATCTAGTTGTTTTATTGATTTTTCTACTTGTTAATTGTTTAAAGCAGAGTCATCTTGTTATAACCATAGACAAGTTTATGTGAAGATGTAAATGGAATAGTGATTGGGCTCCACTTTAATGGCAAAAGGGAAGCAGTGATTTTTTAAAATATCTTGGTATGTGTTATAATTTATATTGGGATTTTAGAAAGTAAATTTGATTGTAGTGAATGCTTATAAACTATGTTAATGAACTAATTATGAGCCAGTTTTTCATTTTTGTGAGCTATTTGTGGACATAAATTGACACATATCAAAGCAAAAAGAAACTCTGACCAAGTCCAAAAACAATTAAGATTTATGAGTTGGCAATTCTGTCAGAATAATATTTAATGATAACTTGATAAATATATTTTCCAAGGAAGTTAAAATTCTTCACACATTTCATTATGTAAAAGTTGTATGAATTTAAAGCTATTTTTGTGGATTAGGGCAAAATAATAATAATAAAATCAATAAATTCAGACTAACAGATTATTTGCTTGTTAAATTATACAGAGATGGACAAAAGTAAGTTTACAATTGTTTATATGGAAAATAACACATTAATAATAAATAATAATACAACTATAAACCTACTTTTGCCCACTTATGTATATATTTTCCTAGAATTATTCAAGAATAACCAGTATAGAAAAAACGAGGAAAGGAAGGAAGGGGAGATAGCAGAAGGAAGGAAATGAGATGTAAGTGAATAAAGTTGGGGGCAGTATTTAAAATACCAATGAAGTCTTGATTTTAATTAATGACTTAATGCAGATCTTCAATTCAGTTTATGAAAGTTTTCAAAGAAAAATATTTGTTATGAAATCTAAGAGGTATGCTGTAGCACTGATTTTGTACCACATTGCATATGTCCGTTTATAATAATTGGTCTTTTAACTAAGATTGGAAGAGTAATTTCCCAAATTCTACTCTCACTCATGTTGTTAGGCAGAGATTACAAGTTCCTTGTTTATTTTTATTTTTTTTGAGTTCTTTTGTTTGTTGCTTTAAAAATCTTTCATACAACCTTATTGTGGACATGTCTGTATAATAAACACTTTTGACTTCCTGTCACCCACCCTTTTACTCGCATTTTGAATCAGAATAGACAACTGCTGGAAATAAGAGGGTAAATAATCACAATATAATATAAAATGATTTTCTTTTATATACTTAAACAGAAGAAAATTACTACATATTTTTAATATAGTGTTTAGTTTTTTTGATAGAGAATATCAGCTATAAGTAGTAAATTACCCAGAAAAATAAAAACTTATGTATACGAATGCCCTTTGGATAATTTGGCTTCTCAATTTATCAGAATGAAAGAAGAGTCAGTATTAGCTTAACTATTGTTATAGGAATATAAGTATTTTAATTTTTCTACATACAAAAATATATGTAGTTTTCCATCTCAGCCAGCAGCACCTTTTTCCTTCTCAAAAATCCTATGTATTTTAGACAGTTGACAACATTTTGGAATATCATATGAAATTTAAGAATTTGAATTTAAGGTGGTTGTTTTTGTCTATGAAACGGATGAAAATAATACAATGTCATCAGTAACTATTGAGTGGAGAGAAGGTGGGGCATGCTGCATTTTTATACCGTAACTTTCTGCCGTTTTTGTTGTAGGTCTACATAAAACACTTTAGAATATAGTTGATATGAAAATGTATCTGGAACAGTATTTTCACTGTTGCACATTTTTATCTTGCTTTGAGATGTCTGAATACCTTCCCTTTCTCTACTACTTGTCTACATAGATATGCTAAAGGTGTTCTGGATCATCTGTCAAAAAACACATTTTGTTAACTATCCAATGAAGAGCTCCATCACTGAGTGCACCCGTAAAGTCCAGTCAGGGGAGCCGGTTCACCTCTTCTGTTCTCTCCACTCTTCTAATAGTTTTATTTATCAGCTATTTAAGAGTCCCAGATGCTTGTAGTTGAAAAGGGCATTAAAGATGATTTTGTCCAAATCCACATTTTTCCCGGAGGAAGCTGAGGCCCAAGAATGTTGTCTCTTAAATTCAAGCCTGTATGTAGCAAAAATAAGCCTAGAATCCATTCCCACTGATTTCAGTCCTTGTTCTCAAATCACTTTTGCCCAAATTGCAGATAAGCAATTAAAATTGAAATGCATAGTTTTTGCAGGACTATATGATACGTGATCATTCCTGGAGGACAACATGAATTATACTCTTGAACTCAGACCTCCATTCTTTAGAGGATCTGGATTTCTACTGTGGCAAAAGCTGAGAAAGGCTAAAGAGTTTAAAAGCACGTAGTGACAGTTTGGCTAGCCATGGTTTTATGAAGAAAATTTTTGAAAAGCAAAAACTAAATCAAAGCTATGTTTTCAGTAGAAATATTGTAAAGATCTACTGAATGAGCAAATATCAGAGATTCTATAAACTCAGGTCACAGGCTGATGGAGACACAGGGCCTTTTACTATTGAACATGAAAAGGAAGCTGCATAAAAGAAGCAAGAAAAAGGGAATTTATTTTTTTCTGTGTATTGCCTTGTATGGGATAATTTATCTAACACTAAAAAAGATATCGGAAGGGCTTTATTATTTCATAGAATATTAAGTCGAAGTGCTTTATGATAGCCACTTACCTTCTAACCTTACCCAGGATGTAAGAGTGGAAAGATCAGTTTAGAATCTCATCACTAGATGGCATTGTTACACTTGGATACAATCTAAATAATACAATGACCAAATGAGCTAGTTAAATTAGTAGACAATTATCCCTGTTCTCTCCTTTTATGTGATGAAACGTGTTCCTTATAGCCTGCAGGATAAGTCCTATAGGATGCCCCACTCAGTCACGGCTGTTTTTTCACAAGCTCTCTCTTCCCAGCTTTCACCTCAATCTGTCATACAGATCTGACACCACATCGTTCCAACAGTACTCAGAAGTGACATGTATATAATGTGGAATATTGTGCACATTTACAGCCAGGGTTCTTTCTCTTAAACACTGGTTGCTATATCTTAGCATCACTGTTCTGCCTACCTGGGTGTTCTGCATATAAATGAGCACCTAAACCAAAACTTTAATTATCATCATCATCATCATCATCATCATTTTAAAGCAAAACCAACAGACAGCATAACTGATTTCTGTCATTTTCTGTTAGCAATTTCAAGTTTCCACTGAGCGTCCTACAAGCTAATGAAGGCCAGGAGACATGCAGGGCAACGCTAACACATGATATTTTTATGATTCAGTTCCATTAATGCCGCACCTTATAAATCAAGTTAAGTGGCATTTCTATTGAAAGAGGGTCTTCTTTACTTATTTATTTATTTCCTTAAGATCAACAAGACCAGTTCAATAAGCCTAGCAACCCATTTTCTTCCCTGGAATAGACCTTAGCTTTGTTTTCTTATGTTATCATAATTTAGCACTTTTCCTGTTCTAAATGAAAACTCACTGGGGGAGCAAAATCATTCCATTATGACTGTTATCAAAAAGCAATACCTACTATTTTTAAATGAATACAAATCCAAAATGCATTGTAAATTGTACCCAGCCCACACTTAGGTGCTACCGCCCAAACGTTCTCTGTGTGATTACAGTACATCGCATTTACATATTTCAGAAGTAAGTACAATGCGTTGCGGGCGGTGGTTCCTATTTACAAGAAAGGACGCTGGAAATACCTGCCCACATCACAGAATGATGTTTTTGTTTTCTGAAGGTAATAGGGCATGGTTGTTTTGGCAGATTGCAATACAGCTGTAGTATACATCTTCAGACTGGGGTTGCTACTTGGTTCTTGTTCGGATGTCCCCTCCCTTCACTCAACTCAGTACTTTCCCATGAATCTGGAAAATTAACCCTTTACATCCCTACAACCAAAACCTCCTGAACACAGACTCTCAATCCCTATTAAGAGAACTTAAAAACCACAGAGCTGAGAGTGCAATAATATAAGCCACCAAATTAATTCTTTACCATAAGCTACTAATTAATCAAGTACATGCAAACATTAAAGCCATTTTGGAATACAAACAAACTAGGATTACACGTGGAAATTTGACTTGGCTACGAATATGTACTGAGTGTAATAGTTTGCAAGAATTTATAATATAGTGCAAACTTCTGTTATAGTGCTGTCACAACAGACAAGAGGGAACGGGGGGGGGGGGGGCACTGGCTGGTCTAGGTCAGTTACCTGAAAGAAAGCGTAAATCCTACTACTACAATTCTCAACAATCATAGTCCTGAAATTTATAGTAGTATGTTATGTAATTTTACAAGATTTTAATAACCTTCTTGACAGAGTGGCTAAAATCAAGATTTTTAAAGCTTAAATTTGAATATGTCTTTTGACCTTATAAAATAAAGTGCTGTTAATTTATTCAGAATCTGTTCATATGGTATGCAGGTTTAGTAAGATGTTAAAAGCAAAACATTTTTATGCAGGCCAACGTTTTAAAAAATTCCTTTAAGATTTCATTCACCTCAAATTCCTTTTAATGAATCTGAGACTCACAAAGTGAATGCCTTGATTCAGAATTTGTCTGTATTCAAGTTTATATTTCCTGAAATAACACATCTAACCACTCAAACTATGAACGAAAGGGAAAACATTTTCAATATTATTTATTTGCATAGTCTCTTTAGTGTTGCCTAATGAATTCTGATATTAAAAATGAAACCTACTTTTTATTCTACCAGTGTTTTGATGAACAATTAAATTTAAATTTTACATGAACCAAATTACAAATTTTTAGTACAGTAGCCCAAAGTAAAAATATCACTTCTTACTATAATTTATGATAACTATACATTTTGTTTATAGAAGACAAAGAAATGTATTCTTTGTAGGGCAGAACCAGTGAAATACCCTTCCACAGACCAGTGTTTTAATATAGATCAAGTCATTAAAACACTGGTCTGTGGAAGGGTATTTCACTGGTTCTGCCCTAAATGTCCTAAAGAGCTGATATGACTATGATTTAAGCTCCTGTGATGTGTATACTCTACTATGTATTTCTCACTTAAGTATCTGCTGAGCTCATTCTCTATTGAGCTCTCTCTTTTTCCTGGACTAGCATTAGCTCTTTATTTTTTGAGAATCAAATTTAAATTTGTCTCTAAAGCTTAAAAGAGACATATATTGCATCCAAACTTGTGAATAAAGCTGTTTATATCAGCTCCCTTTGGGAAAATAGAGTGCCTTCACATAGCCTACAATTTCATCTGAAAAAGTTTACATGTAACTTAATTTTTAGTATTTATGTCAATCAAACTTGGCTAAACTAATTTTGTTCTTCACACTGACATGTTTTTAATTTTTAAAATATGTTTTTAAATGAGAAGCTGAAATAAACTACCCAAATCACCCCTTGAATTGTCTGATTATTAACTCTATATCAACTTCTCATGGAGCTTTCACAAATAATTCATTGACTATAAATAATTGTGTTAGAATCACAATAATAAACAATGATCATTTTGTTTGGAGTCTACATGTTTACAACTCTCTTTAAGGTTTCCTTGAAGTAAAATAGTGTATTTAAAAAACAAATTTAGAGGAAAGTGAATGGTTTAAGAAACTTAATTTCATGCACATAACTGTATATTTTTCAAGAGGTATTGTCTTATAGGATTCAGGTACAAACACTATTTTATTTTATTTGTATAAATTGCCTTGATTTTTCTTCCATAAAAAATAATTGCTTAAAATGAAAATAGTCTTTCATTATTAGGCTTATAAATGCATTTCACTAAAAACCTTATAATGCATTAAGAGTGTTATTGATTTTAAAAATGAGTTAATTTGGGGTTAACACAAGGCTCTCTCAAGAGGGAGATGAAGAGAACTGAGTAGTTCTCCTGTAGGCATAAATGTTAGAAGGTAGGATAGCATAGTGAAAGAAGGTTGGAACTGAAACTTGCTAACCAGCTTCTATCGCTATCGCTTTTAATAGCTGTGTCACCTTTGTCAAGCTTTGAACATCACAGATCCCCGGTTTCCCTCATCTACAGAATACTACCCAAGCTTGTCTAGACTTTCCATTGAGTAGGGGAATATTGACAGTATCTTGATAACTGTAATTTATGTATTTTTAAGGTTTTATTACCTTGCTTATCTTCCTGTTGGGATAAGTACTTCTCGTGAAAATGAGAAGTTGAGTTTGTCTGATTTTAAAATTTGGCAGTGTTTAGTAGTCAGGTATACAATCTGGAACTTCACAAGGAGTGCAGTCTCTTTTACACCAAAAATAATTTGACATTTTGGTAAAAATGAAAAGCATTTAGAATCTGAAGATCAAGATGACAGTAATTAGAGAGATTTTACTCTCAAGGTACTTCACAGAGGTCTTTACAGAAATGTTTGTTAATGTTGTCATATTTCTACATGGAGACATATATCTTTATAAAAATATATATTAACATGTGATATATAATCACACATACTATATATATATGATACACACACACTCAAATATGGTCCTATTTCATTGAGACGGAGAAAACTAAAAATGGCTGCTCTGAGATCAGATACTTGTCTTCACTATATTTCATTTTAAATATCAGATTTGAAATTAATCCAAGAACTACTATAAAACAGAAAAATGTGTGTGTCAACATCATCTTTGAAAACTAAACTTTGCCAGGCACAAGCCCTATTTTAGTCCTCAACTCAATTTGATGCAGATAAAGAGATTAATTCACAAGCTTCACTGTAATATTGTCTTTATTTTTAAAAAACCCAGTGATGGTGTCAAAGATGTTGATTAGATAATTTGATCACATTTCTCAAGCCAGATACAAATTAAAGTTGGAGCTAAAACAGAAAAATCTTACTATTTACTATTCAGAACAATCTTCTTATGGCAGAACTCCAAAAGCCACATGTGTACAAATGAAAATTCATAACATGTTATTCAAATTCCTGTTGTATTTGTGCAATTTACTAATTAGATATGGTAAGTATCAGCACTGAAATACATAGTAATAACATAAAAAAGGCAAAAAAATGTATTTTTTTCAGTTCATTTTTGTGTGAATAATATAAAAGCTTGCTTTCTAGTGTAACTGCTCTGCGTATCAAATATAACATAAAACCATAAGAGTGCACACAGGTTTCAACAGCAGACTCATTTTTTTTGTATGAGAAACAGAAGGACTCTGATGAAAGAATACTTTAATTAAGATTGGTGATATCTGGAATAAATCAAGGTAACATCCATGTATATAGGCTAATTTCTTCTTTAAATCATGTGCATTATATTACAAAAATGCCAAGTCATTTGATTCCATTGGATCCCAACATCTAACCTTAAAAAGGAATTCCATTTTACAAACTTAGGAAACCAAGGCTTAAAGAAGTAAAACAACTTGCTCATGTCGAATATTCCTGGGGTGCTGAAATTTGAACACACGTATGTCTGATTTTAGAGCTTACTTTCTACTCAGCATCCTGCACACGATGCTTACACATTGTAACACCAGCTATTTCTCATTCACACAAGAGATTGACAACTGATAGTAATTGTACTTGTATAAATATTTGTTAACGACCAAGATTTACCAGTATGTTTTTTAATGTAGATGGACACTGTCAGCAGTCACAGAGCTCTTGTTTTCCAGTGCTAAATTAAGCATCATGAATGTAGAAATTTTAGGACTCTGGAGTCAGGGCATTTTTCATAACAACCTAAAGAGAAAACATTTCATTCACTTTCAAAAAGGGATGAAAGAGAATATATGTAATGGGCACCTACTGTCTCCAGCAGGTTCCCATGGCAGCATAGCAGGCTCAAGAGCTATCAGACAGTGAGAAAAAAGAGAATGGGAGGTGCTGGACTCTAACTTGGGATCACAGTGGAGAGAAAGCAGGAGATGAGGCAGTGCTCTGCCTGGGAACTGAAGCGGAGGGACAGATCAGGGGATAGTGGGGCTGCTTTGTCCCAGCCCCCTCATTTCTCTTCTCCTTGACTCTGCTTCACTGATCTGGGGACACAACTGCTCTCTGTCCTGCAGTCCCTTCCCTTGTCCCTCAATATTTCATTACCATTTTTCTGAATTTCTTCCCTACTTACTCCATATGTATGGAGATACTCTTGAAAGGGCCCAAGTACTCAAGTGCATGCGTTCTTTTAATCTCACATACACTGCGACAATCCCTTCCACAGTGCTAACATGCCATTATTTTAAAAAGTAAAAGAACTTTTAGATGTCTTACAGATGATAGATTCATAGTGAGTATATTGAGGCAAAGCTAAAAAGAAGGAAACTCACACTGTAAATTATGTGCCTTGATAAACAGGAAGTGTTTTCTTTGAATCAATGAGCAAATGTACACATGCACACAAACTGTTCTAAACAGCCCTATAATTAATAAAGTGATCTTCTTGATGTTGATCAAAATACTATAATCTAACACTTTTCAGCTTCACTTAGTCTTTTTCTGACTACTACCCAAAACACCTTACTATGCAAAAGCCAAAGCTATTTAGTAGTAGAAGATTCTGCAACTCTCAGTTCCTAGATCAGCTCAAGGGCTCGCTGCCAGCAAATCCCTTCCTCGTTATATACACGAACCTATCTTGCTCTGCTTTGCTTTCCTTCATATGTTAAACATAGCTCAGGAAATCAAGGGCTAAATAAAACAACTAAATTAAAGATCGGTATTTACTTAATACTTACAGAATTGTGTGTTCCTTCTCCATTCCTTCTTTTATTCATCTACTCTTTCACACACTCTTTGATTCTTTCATTATTATTTTTTTTCCATAGTACAACCCTGGTCATTCTCACTTTTGAAGAAATTGTATTCTTATTTCCTTGAGTAGCCTGACTATAATAATCAAGGGTACTAGTTAAAAATAAAGATTTGCTTGTCTCTCCCCCTGAGAGTCTGATATATTAAACTGAGATGAAACCAGATCATCTTTACGCTAAGGCTTATTTGTGACACAATAATGTGGTGGTGATAATGACTGCCTGCCCAAATTAATGCAGGCTGCGGTGTTTTTAACATTCTCCTGCATCAAAAAGAGTTTGACTTACCAATTTTTTAAAATTTCAAATAGAATTAATTTAAAGCAACACCAAAATGTGGATTTTGGATACTACGTGCAAAATCATGATACCTGGGTTCTGATACCTACACAGAGACCTTGGGAAAATACGTACTTCTGTGTAAGAATGATTACTAGCTATTAACTGCTTAACTCTTTGCACAGGATGTTTGAAGTAGCATCTTGATTGCCAAGAGAAAAGGAGAATAGACAAATATCCAATATATTTTTTAATTTTTTATTTATTGATTAGAGAGAGAAAGACAGAGACAGAAGAGAGAGCAGGGGGGGAGAGAGACATCAATTAGCTGTTTCACTTATTGATGCATTCATCAGTTAATTCTTGTGTGTCCTGACTGGGGATCACGCCCTCAAACTTGATGTATCTGGATGACACTCTAACCAACTAAGTTACCCAGCCAGGACCTATTTTTAATCATTGAATAACTCATGTTATCAGTATTGTTTCTAGAATTACCTAACCTTTTTAAAATTTTTCCTCAGTGATTCATAAGTGTGGGGTAGCATAAAAATTAACTTTTATTAAAAATATACAATTTAAAACCCTTTACCAGGCCAACCAAATCCCATTCTCTAGTGGTAGAGAGTACAAATATATTTTTTAAACATTTACTCTTGATGCCCTCACTATCCTCTGACTACCAGACTCCCAGTTAAAAAACAATGTTCTGGAATAGTATCCATAGCTGTTTGGGGTAGAGAAGTTAAGCCCTGGCTGACAGAACCAAACAGTGTTGAGTGATGAGAAATTGAGAATAGCTATCACTTTTCATACCCATCATAATTCATACCCATTTTCATAATATTGATGGAAAGAGATCACTGATGGCCTCATCAGCATGAGTAAACTTGTGGTCCACCCTCTGAGAAAAGAGCTCTGGTCATACAAAACAATGCTCAATCAAAATATTTTATAGTACATTTTAAAATGTGTTAAGGTGCAGATTTTTTAAACAGATAACTCTTCTTAGAGCCAAGTCATATGCTAGTAATAGGTATGTTTAATATTGTAATTAGTTTGCCTCCCTGGGCCTCCAGAATTTACCACCTGGAAACAAAAGGGATGATTTCAGAGATGGTCAAACACAACTTATTTTTTTAATGCTATAAACCTATTACACATTTTAGAAGAAAAAAATTTCAACTTAAAAAAAATACTATAATCACATTTTTATTTGTACCATCCACAAAAAAGTTCAGACTTATGATCTGAGATATTTTCCTTTTAATCAAATGCACAAATAAAACAAAAGGGTATTTATACATATTAACTCATGACAACCTAATGTGAAGACTTATTTTTCCACATACTTTACAACCTGGTTAATTTATGGTTGATATAACTGTTATAGTCTCAGTGTTGTTATGACAATTAACTGCAGTATTCTATATACAGAGTGGGACAAAAGTAGGTTTACAGTTGAGTACATGAAACAGTTTATTCTTGTTTTATTATTTATGAATTATTATATTATTTTCCATATGAACAACAAACCTACTTTTACCCCACCCTGTATTTTCCAAGATGAGATACACAGTCTCTTTGTGTGTTAGCATCCCTCTAAAATGAAGGGATTGGACATGATACATGATATTCTTCTGGTTTGGGCAAAGAAGTTATATTATGGGAGGTAGAGAAATGATAAACAGAAAGGGAGAAATGGGATCTTTAATCAGGTAGCTGATTGTGACCAAGGAAACTTGGCCCAGCACCACAGAGCTGTTAAACAAATGAAATTTACTTTTCACATTCTTCTTCAGTGCCAGTCAGTTGGGTGATTTTAATCATCTGTGAATTTTCAGAGTTCTTCTAAAACCATTACCAGGATGTGAGAGGTTAATCCCACCTCCTGACCTCATAGAACTGTGGGCCAGACCTTTGGAATTCTAAAAGGCAGCGAGGTCTCCTTCCTTCTGATTTAGTTTCACACGCTCCTGGGACATCAATTTTTAAAGGCCCAGTCAACAGATTACAGAAATCATTCAAGTTAAAATTTTATTAGAAAAAAAATTACTTCACAAATACCCTTTCCTGTGAAAATATGAACTTCAATATCTTTAACTCGGGAGGAATAGCAGAGGGGGTGGAACCGAGCACTTGAAAATTTTTTGTAATGAGAATATACCTCCCTATGATTAAATAGTTTTTCTAGTGGTTCTGTTGAATAATTAGCATTAATTACTATTTCCAAAGGCATCAAAATTTATTAAAGATAAATGATCAGGGCTCTTACTGAAAGACCTTCTGGGAGGCAATTATTGACAACAGGTCCAGGCACACTGAACATCCAGAAAATCTTTCCTTAGCTCCAAATTTTGAGAATGAGTTGCATTGTATGATGAAACTCTAGACTATTTCTGGAAAGGTTGTAACCTTTCTGTCAAATGTTCTTAGACTCTTTATCTTCAAAATTCAACATATAGGACTTATTTTGGGCCTCAAACTGTATTGTAGAAGATATATCTTTGTTGTACCAGGCAGGAATTCTAGTTGTATTGGATTTCTTATCAGTTACACAGAAATTATTTTCAATGCAGTAATTTGGGCTGCATTTTTTAAATTGACATCCATTCCTATGATCTTGCAAATCACCTTGTCTAAACAAGTTAGTGCAGCAAACAGCTGATGCCATCCCATCACAACCTTGTCAGGATAAGTTACAGGGTGGAGGAACGACACTTACAGGTACTAACCTTTGTAAGTAAAGATGTGTCTTAAGCTAAAATTTTGTATGTGTATTTTGTTTTCTTTCCTAATTGCAATGAAATAGTTTCAGTTCTCTTGGCATTTGTAAGGCTGCTGGTGGAATTAGGGCTTTGGTCCATGGTCCTGGACCAAAATAAAGCAAAATAACCTCCACAGGGACCAAACACTTAATCTTGGCATCAGTATCATCAGATTTTAAAACCAATTGAGCTGACCCAGCTTCAGACCAAACCAGAAGTCAATTAAACCCCAAACTCCTGACAGTTCAACTATTAATCTAATCCTTGCTTACACATTAGGCTGGTTTGGCAATCTTCCAGAATTTGTAACAATAGATTTTTCATCCCTAAAATTGAAGCTGGAAAAAAAGACGGTCCTCCTAAAATTGTACACATTTTCAAGTTTACCTTGTATAAAACAATTGCAATACTAAAGACCCTCAAAGAGATCTCACTAACCATTTCATAAAGGTTTGTCGAATTGTTTAACAGTGAAAAATTATTAAACCACAAGGGAAGCCTGATCAATGTCCTAAAATAATTATAGATGAGATACACAAAGCATAGGCTTGGGCATGAAGCAACAGACTGTAGTGACTAAGTAGAATTTTAAAAATAACTATGGTCTCCAAGAGTGAATAATAAATTGGATTTATTGGTCATGCCCTCTTGCTCCGTGTTCCAAGCCCTCCACCAAGTTAAATGCAATGATGTTTGCCAAGGCACAGACAAAAGAAATGGAGTCCATCTTGACTCTTTTTATCTCTCACACTAGCAAATTCATCAGCAAATTTTGTCAGCCATATCTTCAAAATATAGTTACAATTCAACCACTGCTAACCGTCTATCCACTGCTGTCTCCCTCCTAGATTACTCCACCATTAACATCCTATAGTCTATACTTAATACAGCAATCAGAGCAACAATATTTCATATGCCAGGTAAAGTTGCACATGTATACAAAATTCTTCAAAAGCTTCTCCTTTATTTAAGAATAACACCCAAAATATTTGTCATGCCTTAATGGGGCCTTTCTATACAGGGTGGTGCAGAAGTAGGTTTACAGTTGTTCATATTGAAAATAATACAATTAATAAATAATAATACAAGGGTGAACTCTGTGTTTCCTATACTCATAACTGGGAACCTCCTTTTGCCCATCCTGTACGATCTTTCTCCCCATTGTCCACCCTTGTTTCCAATCTTATCATAAGTCACTCCTTTCATCTAATGCTATTTTTGTCCTGTTCCTCACTGGCTTTCTTGCTGTTCCTTGCTCACACCAAGCATACTCTTGCCTCAGGGCATTTCACTTACTGTTTCTTCTGCCCAGAAATTCTCCCTGATATGTTATTGCTTGGTCTCTTATTTTCTTTAGTCTCTGATCCAATGTTACATTTCTGAGAACCTTTTGCTGACCAAATTATTTAAATTAGCAATCACCCTTACTCCCTGTCTTGCTATCCTGCTTTATTTACTTCATAATACTCAGCAGTGTCTGACATACTATATATTTTTTATTTGCTTATTCTCTGTCTCTCACCATTAGAACTGAAACCTCATGAACCTAGAAATTTTACCTTGTTCACTGTTGTGGTTTCTAATGCCTGAAAAGTACAAGGAACATAGAAGGAAATCAATAGTATTTGTTGAATGAATGATCAAGTGAATGATGAAGAAATGAATGAGGAAATGAAAGGATGAACTGATGGATTTTAATTCTTAATAAGATGGGATTTCCTATATTATGTCATTTAACTCTCATAAAAACTTATCAAAGAAGACTTTTTGAACGGGGAATTTTATGGGGAAAAATACAAAGAACAACAAACAAAATCTATGGCTCAAAGAGAGTAAATGAGATTTTCAGTGCCAGGTCTTTGACATTTGTGCATTCAATTCTTTATGCAAAAACACATTGCTCACCTACTGTCTTCCAATCTCTGAGCTAAGTCCTAGTGATATAGTAATCTTTACCCTCATGTAGTGTGCTGTACAAATAATAAATTAAGCAACCAACCAAGTGTCTACACAATTAAGTATAGTAATATTATAAAAGAAATAAGTTAGATACTGAGATAATATATTTTATTTATGGTTACTGCTTATTTTGCTTATTAAGACACTGGCATAAACATTGGAAAAATACTAATGTTTCCACTATAAAGACCATTTCTCCTTTGTGTATACACAAGGATTTTAAAGTGAAAAACCCAGAGTCATAGACAAGAAACAAAAATTTTGGTGAGTCATTAGATGTCATAATGGAAAATATTTTCCCTACTTCTTGTTTCCTTGAGTCATGAATTTTGCAATGTAAATATAATATAAGGATCACTGGTTCACAGCATATACTCTGTATTTGAGGACTTTCCCCACTGCTGAAATTGGATCTTTTATAGGTTGTTCCATGATTCCCTATTGCCAGCTACTTCTAAATTTTAAGTTTAGGTGGTGAGCATGGAGAAAAATGCCAATCACCCTACCACCAACTTTACCTCATCCACCACATTGTGAACTCTTGAGAAATTTAAATGTATTTGCAGAAAGAATACTTACTGAGCTCAATAGATTTGGACAACTTAATCAATTGCTTACTAACAGTTTCCTCCACAGTTGGGAATATTGGATGAATCTTCACAATTCTCCGGCCCCAATCTCAGGGGTTCATTACACTTTCTTTTACTGTCACTAATTATTACCTCTTATTAGCAAATGTTGATTCTCCTGTCAAATCATTATCCCATGTCTATAAAAGTTTTCCTAATTTTCTAGGAATGATATTTAATTAAATGTTCATCATGTTATTCTATTCTGCATTGTGCCAGCATATAACATAGAACCATCTCTATGCCAGGCTCATTGTTTTCTCTCTTAAATTTCCTTGTTATGGGATTTCTTATAAGGCCATGAGTATAGGTTGAGAAAAGCCTGTATTGTAGAAATATGCTTACTTAACTCATAAATGCACTCGGTTTTCGGTACGTGTTCAAACCAGGTGTCATAATCACAGCTTCTATTTTGTTATAGAGTGCTACTGAGCACATTAAACTTGTAGGTAGATAAGTGGCTCAGATAGTACCACATGATAAAAGGTTCCATCCAGTCTTATGGTCTCTTGGTATTTGAGGATCAGATATTTGTTTTTTTCCTGAAGCCTGTATCAAATCAAAAGCTGGTTTTGAAAGGAGACTATATATTTAAAAATGAGGATATGATTTTAATTCAGTACCTAAAAATTTTTGCTAAAGATGCTTTACACCGGCTCCATAGAGCACCCTCATTTGACATGGACAAAAAGCAGAATGACAGAGCTGCTTGTATTGCAACTTCCAATAGCAGAAGAAACTTCTGGCCTCACTAAAAGCTATAAAGCTTTCAGTTTACCTAATAAACACGAGGACACCACATCCATATGTCTTTTTGTCTTCAAAACCAAAGAGGAAGTATACTGCCTATTTCTTAAAACATGGAGATACAAGATGTTGCAAATTTCCTCTTTGTTATCTCAAATCATAGAACACTGAATTTTTATTGATTTATTTCTTATCTGCTGACACTGTTTAAAGCATGTAAGGGTTTGTGCTACTTCTTTCTCTCTAGGTCCTATAAGCATGACGATAGAAACGCAGTGGACAGCATTGTGTTCTATGGACTATGGAGATGATCATGGTCACTGAGAACTATTTTAAATACACACAAGCTGATAATTGATGTAACCCTGAAGAAAATGAAAATTGATAACTTCTATTAAAGGTAATGAAATAAAAGAAAAGAAAAAAAAAAAGGTTTTTCTCCAAGTTAATACATTTATATCAAGACAACAATATATTCATTCTTTAGTTCCAGTACAGGACCAATGTAGGGATTCTGCTACTTGTTAGAGCTATGTATTCCAATTGTGCACAGATAGTTTAAAAAGTTAACATGAATTGTTTGTGGGCCCAATGAGCTTTTCTCTAAGTTAATACTTGTATATCAAGACAACAGTGCATTCATTCTTTAGTTCCAGTAGCTAACTACAAGCAAATCTTGGGTAAAACTCCATTATCAGCTTACCACTGAACACTTGATATACCATAGTTAACATCTGGCTCCCTGGAAATTAGAAAGAACTCAAAGACAGAGGTCTAAGTATTTTCCATGTTCAGTTATAAGTTACCTAAGACATAGACACTTTTTTAAGAAGATTAAGGAAAAATTTGTAGAACTTAATTAGATTATTTCAGGACCCCTCCCCTTTTTTAAGAGTACTTCTATTTGGCCCTGCCAGTGTCTCAGTGGTTGAATGTCAACCAATGAACCAGGAGGTGACAGTTTGATTCCCACTAATGCACATGCCCTACTTGTGGGCTTAATCCCAAGTAGGGGGCGTGAAGGGAGCAGCCAATTGATGATTCTCTCTCATCATTGGTGTTTCTATCTCTCTCTCCCTCTTCCTTTCTCTCTCTGAAATCAATAAAAACATATTTTTTTTTAAAAAAGGGTACTGCTATTTGATTTGACTCTCCACTTGGAATTTCTAATTCTCCACTGGGTATACTCATATCCGTAGTAAAGACAGGGAAATCTTTTCTAGCCTACAGAGAGCATTCTAAAGTGTTTTGTGTTTTTTGTTTGCTTATTTGTTTTGTTTTTGTTTTTTTCCCAAAACTCATGTCATCTCATCTGGCTGTTAAAATATACATTTTTTTTTAGTGTTAGTGAATCCCTAGTTTTCAATATGTGCCCTAATCTGAAAATTTGAATTTTGGGGCTTGCCTTTATTTTCTTTAAGCTGTACAGTGTTGTGCAGCCCTTGATATTTCAAAGTCTTTCATATAGGTCTAAGGCAATGGAAATTTAAATCTATATCAGTGCAGTCTCACATACCTCTCTATCTTTCTAACCTGGTGAGGTTCATAAAACACATTAGCCAGCTGGAGGAAGAAGGGGAGACTGTTCTTTCACTGGATTTTTTTTTGAAATCATTAGTTTCTTTAGTACAGATAATGTATTCTTCTTTTACTCCTTCCAAATCCTTGAGAAATTTGCTGATACCTCCAGGCTTTCCCTACTACAGTTTGTTTATCTCTCTAGGTGGACAAGACCCAAAATATCTCTATGCCCACTCTCTTTTTCATGTGGCCAGTATCTGTCTGTAAGAAACACAGATAACTTTTTCTTCAATAAGCCTTGGGAATGCATGCCACACTTATGCAACTATATCTTTTTGGTTTGTCAATCAGAGTTATGTAGCCCATCTTTTGTCTCTGACTTTTATTGAGAGAAGTCATATACCAGTCCACTCTGTAACTTCCAATATCTTAAGAGATTGATATTAGGCTATCAGAATAGTCTCATTGAATTATCTCTCATTAAATTTGAGGGGCTAAATGGCACATTTATCTTCTCCCCTTTGTGAGAGGGGAGCTTAGAACTCACAAATTTCTTTATATATCCATCTATAATATCCTCAATGAAATTGCAAATCTTAAGAGCTTCTAACCAATTTTCATACATGTTCTTTGAAACTCTCCCTTTTTGTCTGGTATCTCTCAGTGATAGAGAGATTATCATTTACTCCAAAATTTCCACTTTAACCTCTTGTTACACTATGCAGATAATTCAGATGCTAGACAGCTAGCAATGGCAAATTTATATCATAGTTACTCTCCTCCAGATGTGCTCAGTTGGCCACTTTCTGTTTAAAGAGTGACACAATATGTGTATTGCGTTTTGAGCACATCGAAAGAAAAGAAGACAAATGGAATTTACTGGGAATATGCGATATAAAAGGTGTTTGCTTGGTCCTCACATAAGAGAAGTGATTGATTTAGGGGGGAAAATGTCTATGGAGGAGGGGTGATGCATTATTATTAGAGACATTTTAAAAATATCCTCCTTTAGTTAGAGAGATTATTAAACAGCATGATGACTTCTCCCATCACTAAAAAAATTTCAGTTTTGCCCCTATTTTATCTTCTCTTTAATCAGTTTTGTATTCTCTTTCCAACTGAATTAAAATGTTGTTCATCTATCTCAGTAGTCTGTACCATAGCTTTTGAAGATGCAAGTTCATCTTTTCTTAGCTTGTCCTCAGTATACTTTAAATCTTTAATCACTGCATTAATTTGAGGAAGTTCCATGAAAGTGAATACAAAATCATTAGAGTAATTCCACATAAATAGACTCTTTCAAACTCTAAATGTTCACTACTTTTCATGTGCAAAATAAATACCCAAACATAGGGCAAATTTAATTCTTATTGGTGGAAGACAGAAATTCTGATAATTTGTGTTTGTGTGTGTGTGTGTGTGTGTGTGTGTGTGTAGCAGATTCTCCTGTTGAACAAATGGGTCTTTCATTTTATATACAAAATGTTGCATCCCACGAATATACCTCAGATAATATCTTGGATAAGCATGGGAACAGACATTTTTAAAGTACTATAATTTTCACACATTTATAGTATAGATACATTTTACTCAATAATTTTGATTAGCTCTAATCTTAAAGGCAAAAGTCATTATCTGCTATTTTCTTGGCCATGATTTCCAATCTGAAAATGAGTTACAATTGGAATCCAAGAAAGGTGTCCTGTATTCTACTAATTTTAGAAAGTACACAGGACCAGTCTCAGAATGGAGTATGTGCAAACACCATATTATTTACAGCAAACTAAATATAATGCCTTGATTTGGCACTGCCTGCTTGATATTTCTCTTGAAAACTGTTACATATGTTTGTTTTGAGTTTCTGCCAAAATAGCAAGATTGTTAAATATCTGTCATGTACTTCATGTTAAATGCGAGGAAAGAATTACAGATTACCTTAGCTGAATTTTTATTCACGAGTCCAGTGGGCACTACATCTTTCAAAAGCAAGGAATTAATTATATTCAAATTACACAGAAAAAATTACTCTTGTAAACACAAATATACTACTAACACTGTAACATGTCAATATTCATTTTTATACCTAAACCAACTCTATCCATAATAGTGTGACTCGTTTATAAATTACAGGTGAAAGGCAGTGAGATTTAATTATGTGAGGGCTGATTACCCAGGGTGTCAGTTATTCAAGGCTTCTGCTTCCCCTTCTTCTTCTTTCTGCTGTCCACCTTTCGGACAGTTATCGCCTTGTTAGTATTTCGACTCTCTGCTTGTTAGTGAGATTGTCAGGAGAAAGGAAAAGGTGTGAAAACTTAAATCAGTAGATTACTACTCACAAGACTTTCCTGTAAAAATTGGTAGTGGAAGAGTTTGATGCTAATTGCTAAAATTATGTTGGGGATATGTGTATTTCACTTATCCTCCATAGATCTGAAAGAGTTCAAAGTAAGATGTAAGTCTTTAAGACACAGAACATTATTTTAAATGGATACTTTCTAAAAAGCACTTTATGAAATAGACAATATAATATTTCAAATTTTATACTTCAGGCAATTATGTTAGCAAACATGATAATGTGCTCCTCAAAAACTGATCCAGCACATAATTAAAATTCACAAAATATACCATAAGAGATTTTTAATTGGGAAAAATATGAATTGGAAAGTCATTATTTCATATATTTATATTATTCTGGCATCAAGGTATATATAACTTACAGGTTTACATGTTGTAATTTTCTTTTAAGTTTTATATTTCTCCTTTAAGTAAATCTACAAAGCACTTTTTCTATATCTATTTTTAAAAGATACAAAATTTACCTGATTTGAAACGTGTTCCATTTGTTTGCTCTCTCTAAATTTTGAAACTTCATGCAAACATTTACTTTTAAATTTTTTAGTAAAAAAAACCCCATTTATTTAAGATTAACTTGATGCCCAACATCCAGTAGACATTGGAGATGAAATGGTAATTTAGACATTGTTTTGCCCTCACGATACTCACGTTCCAGTAGCGAAGGTGGTCATTAATCAAATAATTTCACCCTCTCTTGTACACCCTATGGGGGTGAGCCCCAGCTCAGAATAAGGTAAAGAGCAGAAAGAGTAATCAGGCATTCGGGTTACCAGAGCGCGGCAATCAGGCTCGCTTCTCACTGGGCTGCGCAAGTGATAGCCCACCTCTCCCACAGTCCATCTTCGCTGTCCTGCAGCTGATTACAAGAACACAGGAGACCATGTGGAGTTGCAATAATTTGTTTTATAACTATGCATTTCAGAGACTATGAAAAAAAGCAATAGATCTATAATACCCCTCAATATACAAGCTTGATTTTATATATTTATTTATAACCCAACCCCATTTTCTCTTTTTCTCTCTATGACTCTGCTGATAATCCCAGTAAGTATCACTGCCAGAATTCTGTTCCTCCCCTGAAAGATTACAAAATGCTCCCTCTTACAATGCCCGAGTTCGGCTTCAATGTCTATGCCCTTATACTATGGGAGTGGTTTATTGTGTTTAGCCTCCATATCTTGCACTGAACAATTTTTCTGTAGTGACAGTGAGAAAAATTTATTTTAGATTTCTGTAATAAAGAGTGGTAAAAAACATTTTCTTTTCTGTTATATCTTATAGCAAAAGTTGATGGTTGATGGCAAGCAATTTTTTTAACATTGCTATTATGACAAGTGGCCAGTGGTTCGTATGGTGTCATTCAAGATGATTGAGACTTTGTCATATTGAGTACCTGATGACCATATCTTTGCATTAACCTTCTTTGGACATGTAGCCTGAATGAGAAGTAACATAAAAATGCATTAAGTCATTGAGAATCTGCATTCAACTTTATTTTGCAACATAATCTAGCCTACCCAACTATTACATTTGTTTTAAATGCCAGCTTTTTCTCAGACATGTCAACTTGATTCTAAAGTAGAGTTTTAAAAGGCATAAGGAACACAAGATGAGGAATTGTGCTGTTGTCAGTCAAAAGAAGACCTATTCTATGCTTTTAGGACATGGATCTTGAATCAAGTTTATGACACATTTTCATAGCAGGACATACCCACTTCTCTCTAGTATGACAACCACTTAAAGGGAACAATGTGTACACTCTCACTCCTGATTGTGAGATTTGGGGAGACTGTATTATTAGAGGAAACAGCCCATAGAAGATCACTTTTTTACATAAACTGCAAGTTTGAGAAGTTCCCAAAACCACCCTCAGTTTTGATAATTTGCTGGAAGGACTCCTAGAACTCATTGAAAGTTATTCCACTCACAGTTATCATTTATTACAGGGAAATGATACAGATTAAAATCAGCCAAGGAAAGAGGTACATAGGTTAAAATATGGGAAATGCTAGTGTGAAGCTTTTATTGTTTTATCTCTATGGTGTCAGAAGACATTATTTTACTGGTATCAGTATGTGACAATACTTATGGAGTACTGTCAACCATGGAAGCTCACCCAAGCTTTGGTGTATAAAGTTTTTATTGGGGGCTCCGTTACATAGGGATGATTGATTGTTCACATGGTTGATCTCACTCCCCAGGTCAACTGATAGCATGTGGTACAAAGCCTGCACCATAAATCATATTGTTGCTATCTGGCTAGCCCAAGATGCTCAGGCAAACAAAGATTACCAACTAAGAGCCGAGAGTAAAGGCCAGACCTAGTTTTGGGCAAAGTTAAATTCATTATTACACATATACACAGTTCATTTTCATGAAAAGTTGCTTGGGGTGGTCGCAAATTTTTGAAGGACAATTTTTTTTGCTGTGTGTTTTTGCCTTGTATCTATAGCTTTTTTATCTTAGAGAGTTGTTTCTCTCTAAGGTATTCCTAAGAATTCTTAACCTGTTCTTAAATTCTCTACCATGTTAAAATATTTTTTTTCTATACAATTTTCATTATAACTCTACTTCTAAAACTAAAGAATGAGTGACCAACTTTTGAAATTAGCAGTAATTCTGGCTTAAACTGCCTCTGTGTATGTGTGTTCCTAGTTAATATGAAATATTTGCTGTTAACTATAAGATTACAGAAACCATTTGAGGTCAAATAAGAACTGTAAACAAGTCATTGGTTCAAGTCACATGAATACAATAGTGAAATAACTTTATTTTTTATTTTCTTTAAATGGAGTAAAATTTACACATACTTACATGATCAAATAATAACTATATAGAGAAATATAGTTTACCTCTTTAGCCTGCAAGTATTCGTTGAGCGTATGTAGCGTTTAATCGATAACTTTTAAAATCTAAATTTTTATGAGATCTACTAGTAGGCACTTGACAAAAAACTTTAACTTGAACATATATTTAAAGACAATAGAACTGTTAAAATATTGGCTATAATTCACATTTTTAAAATATTTATTTGTGCATTTTCTTTAATTAGTCAAATATCATGATGTAGAGGACATCAAAAGGAGGAAGTTTGCAAAATGGCTCTATGTGCAAATAGTCCGAAGGTTTAGAAGGTAGAGCCAAGTAAGAGAATGCTATTTACATATCCTCAAAACACCTAGCTTCTTAATCTAAGCTAAAGAATTGGACATATAAGTAAGAAAAATAAGTAGAATCAGTCTATCTATCTTAATTAAAATAATTTTTCCTGAGAACTGCTAAGGCTATTTCAAAGATCCATGTCCCCAGTGCTTGAGCATAATTCAAAGAAATAGGTGGGTAAATTATTATCAGTCTTACCACACAGGTAACAGCTAACCTTTGAATGCCTAATTGAATTTTAAGAAAATAAATGATTTTTTAGTTTTTATGTTATTAAGCATGATAAATACAGATAATTCTTTATTATGCTAAGTAGCTGACAGAAACAAACAACAGAGCAGAAAAAATTAAGCTCCTTGTTTTTTTAAAGCTAGTTAGAATGGTAGAGTCAGCCTCTCAGTCTGTTTCTTTCTGTCTCTCTCTTTGTCTCTCTGTCTTTGTCTCCATCTCTCTCTCTTTCTCTTTGTAATATAGAAATGAGTCACTTAAATATCCTGAAGTTGTTCAGCCTAGAAAGAGGCATGTGCGTTAATACTGTTAGTCATCATTAACCCCATTTTATTTATTTTTATTTCCTTTAACTTCTCTTTTTTTCCCCAAGTAGATTATTACACTTTTTGTTTTAATTTTGTGGTTGTAAAAGTTATCCCTAAAGTTTTGCTGGTTATCTTTTGTTGTTGTTAAAAGCAGGGGGTAAATAATTGCATGTGGTAATAGCCCAGGGCTAACTAATGCATGTAAATTTAGAAAGATGCCATCAGCAAAAATATGAAATTGTGCTTAATTATAATTTAAAACTATGTTACTTAATGAAATTGTTATGCTGTATTGTCACAGAGTCCAGCATCAATACATTAGTTATTAAGCAAATGACATTAAAAACTAAAACAGTATTATAGAGTATTAATTTGTGTCTGGCCTTTGTAAAACATTAAGAATGTTCCCAAATAGCTGTACTATATTCCTGCTTTCTATGCCTTCCCAATAGGGGAGTTATAGGGATATTTACAGAGGTGTAAAAAAATCTTTTTAAATACTGCTATATTTTTTCAGAGTTTTAAATTATACTAATGTACTTTGTGAAAAATGGGTAAATTATTCAGGGATTTAGAATATAATATTTTTTTGTTTATTTTGATACCATTGTAATTAACTTAGTTATTAATAATAGGAAAAGAGCAAAGGAAAAGCCAAATATTATATGCACGCCATTGGGCAGCTTTACCAGAAAGCTAAAGCTCTACACTCCCCAGGGAGTCACCAGCCTATTCCCTACACATTCCTGCCCTACACATTCCTGGGAAAAGGGACTTGATAGAGAGGAGATAAACCTGTGCCCAGTAAAGTTGGGGCGATGTCAGGAAGGTATTTGCCTCTCAGTCACACCTGGAAACAAGTCATTGGCCAGAATGAGTGTGGCCACTACAAGTGTGCAAAGATTTGGGATATTTCATCCCCTAAACAAAGGAGTTTGCTCTTTTGGTTGCTCTTGGAGTGTTGCACTTGACTCCTAGGTTGTGGGTCTCTCGCAACTGCTCTCTTGCATTTTCCCACATGGCCCATGGCCATGTGGACCCCCCACACAATGTACTAATGGAATGCAACTAGCCTGATGCTGAACTGGACCCAGCTGCAACATGGAATGGAAACTCTGAACACTGGCCTTGTTCAGTGTTCTAGCTCTATTGAATCCCCAGCTACATTTCTTCTATGACTAGAATGGGACTTTAGAAACCCAGGGATTTAATTCCATGGAAATAAAAATCACTCATCTTCCCATGTGGGTCTCAGAAAATTTTTTCTCTCAAGATATTGTAAGAACCCTACCCCCAGCAGTCAATGTGGAAGAAGACACCACAATTTCCCCAATAACAATTTGACTATGAAACCTATGGTCTTGAGTCACATAAAATTACTTTGTGGACCTACCAAGTAATTTATCCTAGATCTTCCAAGTAATTAACTTAAAAAAAAAAAATTCAATGACCTACGAAGTATTTTATCATTCCACCAGACACACAAAAATATATTAAGATGTGGCTTTTCAAACCACAAATGCCTTAGCACATATAAGAACAATTGTATAGTTGTGAAGAAAGTATAAATATTACAAGAGATCATTATCATTGTACTTATGTGTCAATGGTGAGATCGTGGTTAATTCATTTATGTTTTGTGAGTACCATCAATTGAAAATATGGTTATAATTTGTTAAGTTCATAAAAGAGGTAATGCCTTTCCTTTAGAAGGCAGCAGAATATAGAAAATGTAGGCACTAATGTCTATGAAATTGTTAAAATAAAACTGGCAGTGAGCAAGAAGGAACTGCAACATAGACTAAGGCTACTTTTCAGAAGAGTTATAACTAGCTCCATATCACCTTCTAATTCTACTCTGTACAAGAAACTCTGCAGCAACTAACCTTTCCAAAGTCAATTAATATTATGAAGATAAAGCAGAAATTACAAATAACATAATAAGTTTGAACACTAAACTATGATGTAATGATATTAAAGCAAATGGATAACATTATACTTTATGGTGGGAAAGTGGAAGCTAAGATCAAGAACATGGCAAGAATGTCTGTGCTCACCACTGTACTTCAACATTGTGCTGGAAATACCAGTTAATATGATATGATGAGAAAAAAAAGATATACAAATCGAGAAAGAAGCAATAAAACTGTCTTTGTTCACAGATGACGTGATTGACTCTGGGAAAAAAATGGAAAGAAATCAACCAAAAAAAACTCCTCTGGAATAATACAGAATTATAACAAGGTTGAAGTATATAGGTTAATATACAAAAGTCACTCTCAGTATAATCTAACCAAATATGTACAAAATCTATATGAGGAAAACTGTAGAAGTCTGGGAATGAGATAAAAGAATTAAATAAATGGAGAGATAGTCCATGTTCATGGATAGAAAGATACAATATGGTCAAGATGTCAGTTCTTCCCAACTTGATCTACAGGCTCAATGTAATCTTCATCAAAATTATAGCAATTTATTTTGTGGATACTGACAAACTTGTTCTGAAGTTTATTATGGAGATGCAGAAAATCCAGAATAGGCAGCACAATAATGAAGGAGAAGAACAAGACTGACATTACTTGGCTCCAATAATAGTAACTATTATTTCTAATATTTTCTAATAATAGAAATTTACAGTAATCAACAGTGTGATATTGGCAAAAGAACAGACAAATAAGTCAATGGAACATAATAGAGAGCCCAGAAACAGACCAACATAAATATAATCAACTGCTCTTTGAAGACAGAGAAAAGATAAAACAATGGAGCAAAGGCAGTCTTTTCAAAAATGGTACTGTAATGACTGGATATCCGTATGCCAAAAACATGAATCTAGATGCAGACCTTACACCTTTTCCAAAAATTAACAAAAAATGTATTATATACCAACTGTAAAATACAGAACTATAAAACTCCTGCAAGAAAACATAAGAGAAAACCTAGATGAGCTTGGGTATGGCAATGAGTTTGTAGATAATAACACCAAAAGGCATGATTCATAAAAGAGATAGTTGATAAGTTGAACTTCATTAGAATTAAAACTCCTACTCTGTGAAAGACAATGTCAAGATAATGAGAAGACAAGCCACACACACACTAGAATAAAATATTTGTAAAGGTTACATCTGATAAAAGACTGTTATCCAATTTATAAGAATCCTTAAAACTCAACAATAGGAAAACATGCAACCCAATTAAAGAATGGGCCAAAAATTTTATCTGACCCCAAAGATTTATAGATGGTAAATAAGCATATGAAAGATGTTCCACAGTATATATCAAGGAAATGCAAATTAATAAGCAATGAGATACCACTACACTATTAGAATCACCAAATGCAGAATGCTGGCACCAAATGCTGGTCAGGATGTGGAAAAACAAACTTTCATTCATTCTTGGTAGGAATGCAAAATGGTATAGTCACTTTGGAAGACAGTTGGCAGTTTCTTAAAAACTAAACATATTTTTTACTCAGTGATCCAGCAATCACATTCCTTGATATTTACCCAGTTGTTTAAAGCATATATTCACATAAAAACCTGAACATGGATGTTTATAGCAGTTTTATTCACAATTGCCAAAACTTGGAAGCAAGCAAGATGTCCTTTATAGGTGAATGGGCCAATAAATTGTGGTACATCTAGACATTGAATATTATTCATTGCTTAGAGGGAAGGCAAGGGTGGCTGAGTGGGGAAGAGATTAACCAAAGAATTTATATGCATGTATGCATGACCCATGGACACAGACAATAGTATGGTGAAGGCCTGGGGTCGGGGTGAAGGGCAGGCACAGGTTAGAAGGGGTCAATGGGGGAAAAAGAGGACATCTGTAGTACTTTCAACGATAAAGTAAAATAAATTTTTAAAAAAAGAGCTATCAAGCCACGAAAGGACATGGAAGAACCTCAAATGTATATTATCAAGTGAAAGAGGCAATCTGTCAAGGCTCTAATACTGTGTGACCAACTATATGACATTCTGGAAAAGGGAAACCTATGGAGACAGTTAAAAGTTCAGTGATTTCTAGGGTATTGATGGGGGAAGGGGAGAAATGATCAATGGGAGGAGCACAGAGTATTAATAGGGCAGTGAAAACACTCTGTGTGATACTCTTTTGTTGGATACATGCCATGATAAATTTATTCAAATCCATAGAATGTACAATACCAAAAGCGAACCCTAATAAAGACTTTGGACCTTATGTTATTATGATGTGTCAATGTAGATTTATCAGTTGTGAAAAATGTACCACTCTCCTAGGGGATGTTTATAATGAGGAGGTGATGCATGTATGGGGTTAGTGGCTATATGAGAAATTTGTTAAATTAAAAAAG
>NC_142088.1:52970000-53052500 GCF_054644295.1 Miniopterus natalensis | reverse complement strand
GGAGTGCACAGCATTTACATTGCCGTAACCATGCAGACATTCACTTCGTTGAACCCCAAGTTGTACTAACCTGTTGGCAGAATAATGAAGAGAAAATAGAATAAAATGGTGGAATTGCCAAAAGGTGAAATTAGTCTATTATTTTTAAAACTGCCAAATCAAGACCTGAATTAAAAGTTTATTATTCAATAATATAGATGTAAAAGTTATAATTAAAGCTGAAAGAGCAGAACTGAGAATTAGAAAAATGTAATGCTTTTTAATTATTTATTTTTACATAAACTTTGAGTACTATTTGAGTTACTTGAAAACATTTTTAAAGTACATATATTTTTAAGTTATTTTTATCAATGCATATATATCTATATGCAAATATATCTATATGAATTCATGTATGTATAAAATATATAATATATATGTACATGTAATATACAGATATGCACATGCCTTTACATAGACACTTACACACATACGTATATAAATGCCAAAAGTTATATTTTACACTACTGTAGTTATTATGGTGGTTTTGTTTCTATATTATTCAGAGAGGCTGCCAGCTGCTCTTTGAATCTGCAGAAATGGAAGGTCATCCATCTTGTGCAGATCTTCTTTGTCCTGCCCTGGGTCATTTGTGTGACCCTTTCAGTTATGCAAATATGGGGCAAGTAGAAACTCATAGTCCTGGGATTAGGGTGTAACAAGGTTTTTTTTTTTTCCACGTGATTTAGCAAAATCCACCTCTATACACAGCTCAGGGGTAGAGAATGAACCTATTTGCATAATGACCCTGGGGACATTCTGGCCAAGGTAGTAAGCATGAATTTGCAATGAGTCTCTAAAATAAAAATTTTGTTGATGAGCAGAAAAACCTAGACAGGTGATTTACCCTCAGTACAAAAAAATAATCTGAGAGTTTGTTGGTTGCAATTGATTTTAGTCAACTTTATACTTTGTGTCTAATGCTACAAGCTCTCTAGACAACTTGTCTAAGAGGAATATGGCTGGACTTAAACTGAACTTACATGTATGTTAAAACAGACTACAACCTTGGTGTTCAGCTTGGAGTCACAATTTGGGGTTGTAAGAATATATTATAACAGTAGTGTTGACAGATGCCACCCACTGATCTGTTCAGGATGAGTTTCCAAAAGCTCCCTTCTATGACTGAAAGAAATAACAACAGTGGTAAACCAATTAAATTCTGACTTCTCTCTCAGTCTGGCAAGCAAAGAATCATTGCCCTCACTATGAACAAGTTAATAGGATATTTGCCCAATTTGAGGTGATGAAGAGGCCTTAAGAAAGAGATCATGAGTTTACTGCTAATAGGGCATTGTGGGATGTAGAAAATAATTGGGGGGAAAAGATTAAAAAGATGTGACTGCATATGTACCCCAGATTAGTAGGATAGGTCTCACTAGTTACATGAATGGAGACATATATTTGTACATCCCCAAGCTCTTACATCAGTTTATATTATACAACTTCAACTCAGATGTATAGCTACATCATAGATATCATTCCCCATGCAAAATCATGCATTTCTGAAATTTCTCTCATAATATTACTAAGTTGCCTCTTTCTTCTAATCACAGATGCCAATCTTTGAGCCTCTTTCTAAACTCTAAGTCAGCAAATTTATGTGAAGTGTCAGATAGTAAACATTATATTATTTCCTAATATTGGATGTCTGTGGCCATAGTCAGCCTCTCATTGTATCATAAAAGCAGCAATAGATATTTGCAAACAATGAGGCACAACTGTGTCCTAAGAAACTTTAATTACAAAACAGGTGTCCAGTCAGGTCAGTTTTGTTTGTAGGATTTAGAGTACTGCTAGGGCATTTTTCTTCTAAGCTTGGAAGAAGTATACTGTCACTGATAATCCACTGGCCAGAAATCACTCACATGGTCCTGATTTGATTGCAGGAGAGACTGAGAAATGTATTCCTTCTTATGTGCTCAAGAGTACAAAACAGGATTAGAAAGCTTCTAGACAGACAAAAAAAAAATACTGACAAAAATATTAAACACAGTTGAAACTATTTATCTCTACTATAATGTCATTATTTCTGAAGATAACTTGGGGTGTTAATATTTATTCAAAATGTTTAGCATTCTCTGGTGTTTTTGTACTTTGCGTATTAGCTTAATAGGTTAAAACTAATTTCTCCTTAAAAAGCAAGTATAAATTTAAAGCAAGATTGATTTGAAACTAGATAACATAATTTGAATTTAAGGCTGCAAAAATGTAATAAAAACAAAATAAAATGATGAGAAATCTAGAGATCTAAAACAAGATTCACAAAAATATAAAAGGTAGTTCTTGATGACTAAATTCTCTTAGGGGAAGATGGGAAGTGAGGATAACACTTTAATTAACAAGACCAAAGTTTCCAAGGTCTTAAAAAAATCAAAAATAAAAATAATCAGAAGTTAAATATCTCCCTTTTGTGACCGTTATTTCACTATTTAAGAATATTAATTAGGCCATTTCACCTGGGACCACATTGCATGAATAGGAAAGTTTATATACCATGGAGGAAAAGTTCTAATCCTTTGTTTCTCTCTACACATCTGGATCTTGTGTATGCTCATTTGGATCAAAAGATGTTGCTGCTTATAAGAATGTGTGTTACATCCTGAATAGCAGCCCTAGACATCTGAGATCTATTCTAGTTGTTAGTCAGTTTCCCTCAAAAATAAAACAGTGGACGAGAGCTTCTCACCAAGCACTGATTAAAAGGTAAACTTCCCTGGACTGGGAGTCATGTCAATCACAGTTTTTTTGCAAACCTAAAGCTGCCTTTTTCTGTTAGAAGCTGTTATCATTTTCAAAGCCTTATCAAAACAGTGTTTGTTCTCTGCTTTGATTCTGAATTCAAAGACAAGCCTACTTGAGAGTGGAGAGAGACCATTTCCGATGTTGTTTTGTTAGCGGCGGTGTTAGACCTTGGTTCTTGAGTTCGGCAAAGAAAGAATTCAGAGCCAAGAACACTAGTGCAAGAAGTTTATTTAGAAAGTCACAGAGGAAGAAGTGAGCCAGCTGGGCTGCGTAGACTCAGGAAACCAGTTACAGAAGCAAAAGAAGGGCTCTTGAGGCTTAGGGTAAAGAAACCAAAAGTACCCGCCTGAGGGAAGAAGTGGGGGAGGCAGGGCAGTTTTCCAGAGAGAGCTCGAGTGGGCCTGGGGCCCATTGTCTTACAGTTTTTCCTGTATTCTAAAGGCAGGGAGTTTTAGGGGAGTTCTCAGGGGAGGATCTCAGTAGAATATTCATCAGCTTTCCAGGTGTGTCTTTTCAGGGTCCTGGTCTTTATGATTGGTCCGCACTAGGGGCGGTTACTGGTCATTGCATCTGCTTCTGATGCCAGCCATGGTGTTGCTTCATCTGGTTTTGCTGCTTTTCTGGGCCTGGAACTGAAACACAACTGAGGCCTAGATCTTATCTCTAGTTTGACCAAAACTCTATCTCTGTGGTCAACAGACCTGAGGCTTTGTTCCTTAGATTATTTGATGCTGACCCACCTCGTTGTCCTGGGGGTTTAATGCTTAAGGAAGTGGCCATGCAAGGAAGAAGGAGCCAGGTGAGTCAGGGTGCTGGGTGGCGTCAGTTTGAATCAGCTGTTTATCTCAGTTTCCCCATTTTATTTGCCAAGGAATCTTTCTAGCTTCTTACTATCCTGCTCCAGTTTGAGCATTTTTCTTTCCATGTTTTTAAAGGTAATTTAATTATCTCTCATCTAATAAAAATCCCTTAAATATAGTGGAATTTCTTAAATTGAACCATTTCACCTTCTGTGTTTGAAAAGTGTTTATAGCTTAGATCTCATAATCTTAAATATAAAACTCCAAAAGGTTTATAGAAGGTCAATATAATGGTAATTTACCTCAAAGAGTTCATTTTCCTTTTTACACTGATGCAGTCCAGTAAAACAAACAAATAAACAAACAAAAAAGCTTGATTTGAATGACAATTTCTTAATACCTGGCAGAAATAACAGATTTTTCTTTGGGAAAATAAAAAGTCATTAGGAAGATAATATTACTTAAGGCTCATTTTGCACTGAGGATATTTGACACTATTCACCGGAGATAAACAGATGCATGTGATTTACATATGAAAACCTATCAGATAATGCAAAAATTTGTATGTGAAATGCTTCATACGCTGAATTAGCCTATTTGGTAATCTCTCATTCTATGAAAAAGGAAATGATTACTAAAAATGTCTAAATAAATATTAATGTGGTTATATTGTCTTCAAAAAATAAAATATTTAGGGAGAACAATATGCAGAGAGAATCACTTAAAGGGACAGTAGCTATTTTAGTTTTTACTTATCTGAAGAGCCAATAAAGAAGACATAAAAATAACTTGATAAGCTGAAAAATATATTAAAATTCCTCTCTTGTTGAATCATTTTAAATCATGAGACAGAAGACAAAATTGTTTTAAAAATGAATATTTTAAACCTTTCATAGCTTTACTGAGTTAAAGCAATTGTGAATGTGGCCAAATATTAATTATGTTTCCACTCCACAGAGGTAAGAATGATACCAAGCTTGTGGTAAGCCATTCTCCTTTCCTTTAAGTACATTTTCCCCTTTTCTAGTAGCTAGCAATTTTTAAACATGTTTAAAAACATCAGGTAGTATGATACTGAAATAGCTTTGTTTTTATTTTTCTCTTTTAAATATGTTCTTATTGAGAGAGAAGAAGGGAGAGAGAGAGAGAGAAACATGGATCGGCTGCCTCCTGCATGCCCCCTACTGGAGATTGAGCTGAACCGATGACTTTTTGGTCCTTGGGACAGCAGTCAACCAAGTGAGCCACACTGGCCTGGGCCTGAAACAGTTTTGAACACATTTAGCTCACATTTCTCCCAAAGAAAAGTAAATGTTGCCAGTGTTTTATCATTGAGTGTGTTCTAAATGAAAAGAGATCATGGTCCTGGAGCAATCTACAATCCACCTGAGTGACAGACCAAAGACACATTGGGAGCAAATTAGAACAGTAAATGCGGGAAAAAAAAATATACTATTAATTTGTGGTAAACTACTGATAGCGCTTTTTACGGATTCATACTAAAAGATGTGAGGACGGAATATAATCTCTGGGATTTGCTTTATATAACTCAAGAGAAAGAAAAGTAAGAGTGAGAAGACCACAGCTGGAGAAAGGGTTAGACAATAAAGTCAGCAAAATCTCAGTAGAAGTTGAATTTGTTGATGTGCCCTGACCAGGAATCAAACCCCAATCTCCTGGATCATAGGTCGACGTTCAACCCCTGAGCCACACTGGCTGGGCCAAAATATATTTTAAAGTCTACATTTAGTCATCTGCAAAGGCTCTATTCCTCAGATTATTTTAAAGGGAACTATTGTTCATTCTTCTTCCATAAACATCTCTCTAATAGTAAAGTCCATAACCTTTAGTATGCCACATATTTTTATGGTGGTCAGTAAACTAGTAATCCTGGTGAAAAGCACTTACGAGTTTTGCAAATCTGCACTATCCTGTACTTCTAGTCACCATTGCCTACCCCCATAACAATGGCTCTAATGATATGTCAGTTAGCTAGATTCCTTACCCTGTCTTATTTTAATGCTGCTTTACAAGTGTATGTGGGTAAGAGAGGAGGAAGGACTTTTCACGCATATATAGGTATATGAGACTCACTTTTCCTTAAACAATCTCTTTATATAGTAAAAATTGGCTGGCAAAGATGTTCTTTCATATATGCACGCACACATACACACACACATACACACAAATTGTTAATGACTTTGACTTGGATTATCCAAATTTGTCATATCTGTTATTTTGTTGCATGTAGAAATACTATTCAATTGGAAGATAACATTAAGTATGAACTCTAGGATTACTTTTCCCAATCTAATCTTCTTCTCTGACCGTAACTAGTTATAGAAGAGTCAGAAATGCTTCTTGGTTCCTAAATATTGACTCCTATAAAATGTCATTAATCTGTACTAATTGGAGGAAGCTTAGTCTCAATTAAAGGGGAAAAAAGCCTGAAAATATATTATTTCAGAATGGAACAGAGTTCTATTATTTCAAGTACCTACATTAACTCACATTGAACTAACAAAGTGTTATCCAATACACACCCTTGACTTGATTTAATGGTTTATAATTAGCATATCAATTGTGTGAAAATGGATCCTTCTAAAGTGCTTGAGGGTGCTTAGAAAGTTAGTTCTACTAAGTATTTTCAAGGATCCTCTTGCAATCTTATTTCCATTATTAATTTTCTCTATATAGAAAGAAAAAAATTAATCAAGGCAAATATAACTTTCCTTTCTGCCTCTGGAAAAATAATGATTTTTGAATGAGTGAAACACAATTTTTAAAGTTTTTTTCTACTATTAATGCCCTAATTATAATCTCACAATTTTGCTAAGTTCGATGTAGTTTTCTTTATTTGTAAAATTGATTTTATTGTTTGAAAGAAAGATACTTCCTGATTGCATATTCTTTTCCAACTATAGAGAATGTCTTTATGTGATTTCCTTGCAACTAACAACACATTATTTGAGAGATGGTTAGTTATATGATATATATACATATACATACATATATATATGTGTATGTATATATATATATATATATATATATGGTGTCTGTGATCTTGAAGATAAAATATATATTTGGATTCTGCCCTTGCAATGGATTTATATTTATGCTTAATATAGTGCCTGGCATATTAAATCAATACATTTATAATGACAAAAAAATTCATTTTTAGCTTCTGGTCCAGTAAGAACCACAATTCAGTTCCCATCATACTTGTACAAATTAATGCTGCTCTTCATTCTTTTTACTTCCTTTCTTACTTCATTGTATTTTAAAGTAAAAAAAATCAAATATTTTTCAAATGTGAGTTAAAGCTAAAAGCAAGCAAAGCTCAACAAGAAGAGGAAGTAAAATGGGATTTCAACTTTGGAAGGAAGATCTTTGTTTATATCTACTCTTCTCTGTAGTAAGGCGGGGTTAACTTAATTATTCATAGGCCTTACTTAATAAGCATCTAACATCAATCTTGGTTTTTTGATAATAACAGATCCTGCTGCAGTAAGAGTTACACATTTTTTGGTTTACATTCTTTATTGTTTATAGATTTTCCAAATTTTGCATGTCTTTCCTATTTCATATTTTATATTCTGTTCCTGTCTTCTTTCTATTATTTCTTTATGTATTTATAAATATCATATGTCCCTCTAGTATGTTCATTTGAATAAGCATGCCTTGTTCTTTAACCTTTCCTTATTTTCCAAACCTTTCATCAAATCTTTCTTATGAACTCTTTAATTTGTTTATGTTCTTTCCCAAATGTGTCACTACTGTACATATTTATGTGCATGTGCACAATAATAAATGATGCCCTAAGGTATGTACTCTTTTATCTGAGCTTTTATTCTAGTGAATGTGATTTTGTGTAATCACATATTTGTTATTTATTTTAATTTCCTGTATTTCTCTTGACTTATTCTTTCTTTTTTCCCTGTTCGAAACATTTACACTTAGGTGAACAAATTTACTTATGGAAATACTGATGATTAAATAAATGTGTGAAGTGAAGTGAATCCAAAGTTTATATCATCTTTGCTCTTATAACCTTCTTAAAAGTAGGAAACATTAATTTGGACAAAATACCTGTATGAGGACCTATTTTCCTTTTTTTGAATTTATATGTTAATAACTGGTAGAATTCAATGATCCTTATTTAGCTCTTTACACCCATAATGCAATTCTCAGCACTTTTTAATAATTCATTGAATGTTTTGCTGCAGGGCTGCTGCGTTCTCAAAATTATATAAATCATATGATTGAGAGGAGAGATACAAGAATTTACAGTTTTTTCCTAAATGCATATTGTGGAACACAAAGGTGTCATGGAAATATGATGAGATCAACATTTTCATTGACTATGTAGTTAAATCAGAGAAAGATTTAAAAACTTAAATGTCTACTTATTTTGCATTTTGTATTTAATTTGACTGCACAACTAGAGAATAGAGTTTGAGACCAGGAGTGTACTTTCACCAAAGCAAAATGTTCTGATTAAAGTCAATAGGGGAAAATGAAATTATAATTGACACCAGGCTCATTTTAACATCTTCTGTAAAAAAAAAAAAAAAAAAAGGAGCAAAAAAAGAAAGCATTGTTTTTTAGAGTATGTGTCTTTTATAAGACACATTCCTCAAATCTGAAATATCTTTCTTTAGCAGTATTGACTTTCGGAAAACTAGGACACTATACTATAATCCTTCCATGTGACATCAGAAAGAACTCTGGAATCACTGCCATAATGAGTAAGGAACCTTGTACATCAACCTATAATCTGGGATGCCTGTATGTTGAGTGGTTGAAAGCAGTGCATTCTTCAAAAATTCAAGCTGTTTTTGGTCCTCAAGTGCTTGCTTAAATTCAGATTTTTTACAACTGAATTCCCATAGATACCTAACATCAGAATATTTTATTAAGCAAGAGTTCTGTTAAAGTGTAAATGCTGAAAAAGATAAAACCATTACTCTCATACAAATATAAAATTAACACAAGTAAACTTAAAAGAGAGGTGAGCTCTAATTAATGAAGGAACTACTAAAGTGAGGTCAACTCTAATTAATGAACTACTAAGCTATTAAAACATTTTAAAAGATTTTAATATATTATATAATTAGAAATGCTTAAATTAATTTGTTAAAAATGTAAAACTGATTAATATTTCAACATTCTATTATCTGTAATATTTTGGGTCATAATTTCTACAAGGTAAAAATCAATTGTATCTTTACTGGATAAAATTCCTTTGCATTTCTATGGGAGAAAATTCCTTGTGTTGCTATCAGTTATTTCCAAGTCAATTTGTAGAGATAGTCCCAAAGAGTTAAGAGCCAACCTACTAAATACAAAGATAACTGAATGTGCACACCTACATGTGCTAAGTGCTCCACTGCAAGGATACTCAGTAGTTTTTTTCATTTGCCTATTTTCCTGAATGTAATATACATAATCCAACTGTGCAAAATAATTCAGTGTTGAATGATCTCTACCCACCACATCCTTTACACAACACTTCTTCATTTGAAGTGTCAGTAGTTTAGCCAAAAATCTCTGGGACAGAAGATTTCACATGAGTCTGTATTATCACTTTTGTAAATTTATATATCATTTCTTTGCTGATCTTGAAGATTGAAGAAGGCCATACACCTGGGAATCTAGGCAGTCTCTAGAGGCTAGAAATGGCAAGAAAACAGATTCTCTCCCTTGAGTCTCCAGAAAGAATGAAGCCCTGACAAGAGTGGCTGTTGTTTTAAGCTACTAAGTTTGTGACAAATTCTTAGAGCAGCTATAGGAAACTAATACAATGGTAAAAAATTAGAACACTTGTAGAAACAGGTGTATTATACTTTTCTAAAGTAGCCTGTTGCATTATTGAAAGTATAAATGTTAGGAAATTCTTTAAGTTGAGCTGAATTCTGACAGATATTTAGCTATTAACTCATCTGGTAACTCTCTACTTGATCTCATTACCTCACACCCCACACCTGCACCATCTTATATGCATTCTCAGTCTTTCAATTAAACCAAAATAAAATAAAAACTTATTGTTATGTTTGTTACTTTTTCTTGTAAAAATTTGCCATCATGTTATATATGTCAAACCTTTCCTTCCTCTTCAGGTCTACCACCACCATGCTGGTACAAGTCTCTCCCACAGGCGTACAATTACTGCAATAGTTTCTGAATTTTAGACTCTAAATTCTAGTGTGAGGTCTTCTCAATTTATTCTATAAGCTACAGCAAGTAAAATCTTAAATAAGTAGTTTCAAGTAGTTCCAGGATTAAAAGTCTTTTCCCCTCTACTGTTTATCACATGTAAATTGTTTATATCTTAATCTGGAGTCCCAACATGTTTTGTGTCCTAACAAGTGGTCTATCCTAGATAATTTTCCATGTGCACTTGAAAAGAATGTATATTCTGCTGCTTTGGAGTAAATTCTCCGAAGAGATCAATTAAATGCATCTTATCTAGTCTGTCTTTTAAGGCTACCATTTTCTTTGTTGATTTTCTGTCTGGAAGACCTATCCATTGATGTCAATGGGATGTTAAAATCCTCTAGTACGACTCTGTTATTTTCAATCCCTCCCTTTCTGCGCATCAAGGTTTGTTTTAAATAGTTGATGTTCCTATGTTGGGTGCATAAATGTTTACAAGGGTTCTATTCTCTTGTTGAATTTTTCCCTTTATCATTATGTATTGTCTTGCTCTGTCTCTTACAATAGGCTTTGTTTTAGTCTATTTTGTCAAAGTAAATATTGCAACCTTATTTTTTTTTTTACATTTAATTTGCATGAAATATCTTTTTTCATCTCTCTACTTTTAGTCTGTGTGTATCTTTCTGTCTGAGGTTGGTCTCTTACAGACAGCCTATATATATGAGTCTTGCTTTCTTTTCCATTCAGTTACACTATGTTTTTTGATTGGAGCATTTAAGCCATTTATGTTTAAAATGATTATTGGTAGTATGTATTACTGCCATTTTATTCTTTTAAATATATTCTTTTGTGTGTGTTTTTCCCTTCTTCTTCTACCTGTTATTTTGTAATCTCATTATTTCTCACTATGGCCTTGTTTCTGGAACACAAGTTGTCTTCCTGTTTGTTGAATCTATACTCTTTAGGCCAACTCTTGTATTTTAACTGTTGCTATTTATTTTTCCTAGAATGTACTTTCTCTTTCATTTCATGCTTCTAGACTAAGCGCAGGCACTGTGATTATGCCAAGAATAGTTTACTGTACATAGTGTGCAATTCTTATATGCCATTTTTCCTGTTTGTTCCATGCCTTCTTCCTTTCCTTCCAGTGAACCTTGTCAATAACATGTTATCTACTTCTTCAGTTATTACTAATTTTTTTCTTTGAATTATATTTTTACTCAACTGTTTTGTAATTACTTCATGACATTTAGTATTTGTTCCCTATCTATATCATAATTGTGTAAGGACAATAAACTTGTGTTGCCCTATTATGTATCCACCTGAAAAATGATAGTACTGGATGTATAAGTAATGTATATTTGCTAATGCACTAATCATACCAACACATTTTTCCTGTCACCCCATTACCTTAAGAATGTAAGAAGCAACTTTAAAGGCCTTCTGTTTATATGGAAGGCCAGTTAGTTCCAGAAAGGTCATCTACATGGTTATTCCCAGGAAGTTAATATTATTTTCTAATTTTCTCCCACAATAAAATGAATAAAGGGAGATTCTTTCTGTATTTCAACAAGTGTCATTGAAATATTTTTATTTAAAACATAACACCCCAAAATTCTCCAAGTGAATTTACATATATTACTGATTATGAGAAATTACATTCATCTCATCCTGAAAGTAACAAAGTGAATTATAATTTTATATAAATGTTTATAAATAGAATGTGTACATACACTGCATGTCTGTGGCTATGGCAACAGAACATAGGTTTGAATATTTTTTCTCCCACATTTCCTATAAATTCTAATAATGCTTCTCCTTGCGGAGAACACAGTATGTGTGAAGTGGAGGATATTTATCTGTAATATGACCTTTATCGTAGTTCATAATAGTGGAGGGTCATTGGTTAAAGAGAGAATCAAACTTGAGAAGTTCTGCTTTAGACAGGACTTACTTTCCGAAATAATGGATGTAGAGAAGAAAATCTGAAGGGTAACAAGATGAAGAAGCACGGAGGTATTTTCAATTACCTTTGGTGAATAGATTTTTCTTCCGATGCTAACCATCCCTATTGTCAAAGTCCTGATCATGTAAGCGAGACTGAACAAAAGCCCAGGCTAGGCCGTTTGGAAGGTAGTAAAATGAATATAAAGGGTCATGAGAGCTTGGGATGGCAGAACTGTACGGAGGAGGTACAGACCAAAAAGTTGGTGCGATACTTGAAACACCTCTATGCTTTAAAAAACTTTCTACTAAAAAAATAAATAAGTAAATAAATAATAAAAATAAATAAAAATAAACTTTCTACTATCATTTGAAAGAAGTGTCATTAGCTTATACAAATATGTTCTCTTACAGGTTCAGTTTTTCTTAATTTTGAAAGCATATAGTTAAAATGGAGTTAGAGTCAACTTGGTTAATTAATTTGTGGTGAGCATTTGCATTTTCTATGTGGTTTGGCCATCTTTTAATTTTTAATCTAACCATTAAAGATGGCTATTTATTTATTCATATTAATTTATACAATAATGCACTGTTAAAAGACTTCCTAGGGATGTCTTTATAATTTTTAAAAATTCAGAGGTCTACAAAAACTTATAAATATTAATGGAAAAATAAAAAATAATGGTGAATAAACATTGACAGATGAATACAACTCAAACATTGAATTTAAACCCTAATATTCATTACTAACAAGAATAAGTAAGGTTTTTTAAGTCAATAATATTTGTTGATTTTTCCCCCTTTTCTTATTTAATGAGAAAAGAATCACTGCAGTTGGAGTCAGAGAATCTGAATTTGATCTCCAGATCTGCGGTTTAAATTGATGACCTTGAGTAAGTATTTTTCTGTGTCTACCGTGTAACCATCTCATGCCCTTTCTTCTGAAGTTTAAGTATGTGGTATCTTGTGAAAGTCTGTTGTCATTTTATGTGTGATACCTGGGGATAGTGGATGGGAATATGCATTGGGAATTCTGGTTGGAATGGTAGAAAAATTCAAATAGTAAACTGATAAAATGGAGTTTCATATTTGGATACAAACATACTTGGGTTCACCTATGAGGTCAGTCACTCATTTAGGACTATGAAAAATTCATTAAACTCTCCTAAGCTTTGGTTTCCAGGTGAAAAGTACCTGATAATAAAACTCTTAGAAGGGTTATATTAAGTGTTAGATGATTTAGGGCATGTAAAGTACTACACAGTATTTCACTGTTACTGACATATAAATAAAACACATAAAAATTTCCCTCTTCCTATTTGTTCCCTTATGGAAATAGTACCTACTAAAAATATTTTTCCAATTGTCAGTTATAACCTTTCATTTATAATGAATAAAAAAAGCATTTTACCAAGCAAGGTCGCTTATAACCAGTTTCTTACAAGAGTTCAATTTTGTCTACAGGAATTGAAATTTCATAATAGTTGAAAATTATATCTCTTTTGGAATTGAAAGAGATATGAAAGAAATAAATAGTTATAAATATTATTAGATGTAAAAGATCTAGTATCTTTTCAAATTGAACGATTTTTTCCACTTTTTTGAGTTTGGGACAAAGTTAAGGGTATGTGTCCCCTTTTTCTTATTCAAGCCACAATATAAAAATGTGAAATGAATTGAAAGGTCTAAAAACTTGGAGCTGAGCTTTAATATTTTCTTTGGAAACATTGGTCAGTACAGAAACTTTGTCCAGATATTGAGGCAGAGTTATTATCTAGAGAAATGAGAATCAGGAACTGGGCTAAGGAGGCATTTAGTTTTTTTTAGAAATCTATGCAAGTGTCGTTGCCTGTGATTCAATAACTGATTCCCAAAATAGAATGTAAATTATTTAAGAAAGTTTTGTGAAGTCCCAAATGAATGACTGACTTCATACTTGAACCAGGTATGTTTGTATTCAAAGATCAGTGCTTCCTTTCCTTCTATTTCTTGAATTATCTTCATCGCCCACTTTGAAGAAAATCAACTGTAGGCACCATTGAAGTCAAGCCTTTATTCTGAGTTCTGTATCATGAGAAGGTGCTGAAGAAGAGATCTGCTGGTGAGAAGAGATGGGATTTTTATAAAGCTTTAGAAAGATATGTTCACCAAAGTTACAGCTAGTTTCAGAAACAATTGATTAAAAAAATCTTTGGAAGAGGAAATAATATTTTCTTCATACTAGCAGCTGGTGACTGGGCAATTTGGTTTTATCAAGAGAAGTTGGAAAAAAAAAAGAGAAGCTGGAGAGAATAAAGTGCCAGTAGAAGACCACGCAAAGGCCAAGGGCATATGGAAGTCAGCAGAGAACATTTTCAGTCTCTCAGGAGTTCTCACCCTAGAGGATCTAATTTTCTGCCTTTTATTATTTTTAAAAATTTTCTGTTTCTTTTTCTAGTTTGGTACTTGAATTTGCTGTATTACTTTAAATATTGTTGGTCTTTGTACTGGGACACAGTTTAAATTGTAATCAGCTTGATCCCTTCAAGGCTTGCTTTTATGCCTTGTTAGTTTTAGGGAAGCCTTTAGAGTAGGACAAATATAGTCCCACTACAAAGGCAATACCCTTCTGAAGACTACTAAATTCCTCATGTTTTAGAAAGACTCTCCTCTTTGGCTGGTGAGAATAGTACCTATTCCAAGTCATTTGCAAGCTCCAGGATTGTTCTGCTTACTAATTTTTAATGTGTGATAATTTGATGCAAAATATACCTGAGAGGGCATGAAAAAAAGAAAAGAAAATGATAGTGTGTTGTGTATAAATGTCATCAAATTTAAAGTCAGAGGATTTCATAAGTAATATATCTTTCTCTTCTTATTTGTATTACCTTATACAAGTTGCTAAATCATCATGACTATGTTTAGAGGTATTATTTACTTTATATTTACCAGGGGTCAAAACATAACTCATTGCCTCTCAGTCCTTAAAAGATCTAGATCCCATTAAAGACTATAGGTTTTACTGGATTATTTTCCTCACTATACAAACATGCTTTTCTTTTTTATGTTAAAATCAGACAAATACCCCTTATGACCCCATCCATACTATTTCTTTTTCTGTTAGAGAAACCTCTCTTAAAACGTCAGACAATTCCATATTGAGAGACATTCTATAAGATTCCTATCTAGTACTTGTCAGGAAAGACTGAGAAACTATCATGGGCTGGACAAGACTGGAGACATGACAATGATATGCAATGTGATAACTTAGACTGGATCTTGGAACAGAAAGAGGGAAATAATAGAAAAATTTGTAAAATCCAAATATAATCTGAATTTTAGTTAATTGTAATGCAAAAATGTCAGTTTCTTAGTTTTTACAAATGTGCCATGGTAATGTAAACTGGTAACAGTGGGGGAAACTGAGTGAGAGATATGTGGAATATCCTGCACTATGTTTGCAACTTGTCTGTAAATTTAAAATTGTCCAAAAAAAAGAAATTTCTATAAAAACACCTCCATTAACTCTAGTCCAGTTTCTCCCCACCCTATTTCTCAGTCCACACCCTTAACAACAAACTCTGTTAATGAATACTGATACCATTTACTCACCTTTCTCTTAAACACACTCCAATAAGTCTTCCATGCCCAATAATTCATTAAAATCCTTCATATCAAGATGGCCAATGGCATCAAGATGCTAAATTTAGTGGTAATTTTCAGTCTTCATTTAACTTTACCTCGATGCAGACACAGTTGATGACATGCCCCCTGCTTACAATCCCAGGATCATCTTCCTCTGCAATCAGCTGCTCCTGCTCAGACTCTGTTATTGGTGCTTTTTCTTGTTCTCAACATCAAATCATTGGAGTATGCCAGGGCATTTTTAAAAAATATGTTTTATTTATTTTATAGGGAGAGGAAGGGAGAGGGAGAGGGAGAGAGAGAAAAATGTCAATGTTCCTGTACAGTTCCTGTACGCAACTGACCAGGCATCAAACCTACAACTGCGTATATGCCCTGACTAGGAATCAAACAGGCCGTGGGGATGACATTCAACCAGCTGAGCCCCATGGACCAGGGCATTTACCTGAGCTTCTACCTGTGTCACTTCTATTTTCTGTCTATACTCTTCCTTTTGATGATCACATCAAGTCTTATTGACTTAATATTATCTTTACTCTGAGAGTAACCAAATTTATTTTATTGTCTAGACTTTACCCTTAAACTCTAAAGTTACCCATCCTATTTGACTTCTGCACTTGACATTCAAAGAACTTGTAGACTTAGTATGTGGAAAGTGAAAGCAAATCCTTCATCTACCAAATTCGCTGTAACAGTCTTCCCCACCCAAGTTTAATGGGTCCCTTTCTACGCAGCTGTTCGTCAAATATCTCCATTCATTTTAACAACCTATATGAAATTCATCCAGAAATCCTATAGCCTCTAACTTCAGAATATATCCTTAGTCCAGTCACTTCTCACTCCATCCATTTCTACCACTTTGGTCCAAGTCCCCAACCACTTTTTTCCCTTAGATTTTTTCCAGTAGTCCTCTAAATAGCAAACTATGCTCCTTCCTTATCTCTCTAGAGTGGTGAATCTCTTTTCCACAAAGCAGCCATCATGACTCATTTATTCAGAACAAAATTGTTAATCATTTTAAAGTCTTGCAGACTCTACATCATATGACTTCTTGATAACCTCTGACTTCATCTATACATCCCCCTTTGACACTGGCTGCCTTTGCTGTTTTGCCAGCAAATACAGTCCCCCTTCAGACCCTTTGAATTGAAGTTTTTTCCTTTCTAAAATGCTCTTCTAGATATGTGCATGGCTGTATCCCTGGCCTCCCTTAAAACTGCTTCTTCTTTCTCAGTGAGGACCTCACTGACCATGTTATTTAAATTGGAAAACCCACATTCTTTTTGTTTGTTTGTTTTGTTTTGTTTTTGTGTATGTGTGTGTGTGTTTTGTTTTGTGTTTTAAATATATCTTTATTGATTTCAGAGAGAGGAAGGGAGAGAGATAAAAACATCAATGATGAGAGTCCTCATTGATCGGCTGCCTCCTGCATGCCCCATACTGGGGACTGGGCCCACAACCGGGGCATGTGCCCTGACCAGGAATTGAACCTTGATCTCCTGGATCTTAGGTAGAGTCTCAAGCCCTGAGCCACACCAGCTGGGCGAAAACCCACATTCTTGAACTTTACGTTCTCCTTATTTTGTATATTTTTATAGCAATTATTACATCTAACACTTTATATAATCCATTTATTTATTGTTTATTGTTTGTCTCATAAAGACAGAAATTAATTAGTTTGTTCACAGCACATAGAAGATACAATAAAATAGGATGTCCCAATAATGTATACACACACTTTGAATAATTATAAAGGCAGTGTTCATTAAAATACGTTTCATTTTCAAATTTGAGCTATCAGTTGTTAAAATCTGTGCATATATTTTTAGGACACCCTGTAGATGTTGAGTGGATGAATGGATTGACTTATTATGATGGCATAACAACCCTGAGCATTTTGAAAGGGTGCTATCTATTTTTGTTTATAAGTTGATATAACATCAGTATTGAGAACAATTCTTACAGGGAGCCTCTGCAGGATGGTAACATGCTGTACCTCCTTTTTCAAAGTAACTTTTCTGGTAGCCTAGATGTGCTTATGTATTTTTCATCAATCAAAAACATTAAATAGAGCTACTGAGTACCCAACTGTGTAAAGCACTCTATTTCTTTCTACTAAATATTATAACATAAAAATTTGTGCCCCAATTAATTTTATCCGAATGTGTTTTGAACGAAACCAGATTTCCACCTTTTTTGCTTTTAACTCAATATGAGACAGTTCTATTTATCAAAGATATTTTTATAGTAGGCCAATTAAATCTGATAGCTTATTCACCATGGTTTCATATGTGATAGCAGCTCAGACATATTACATTAAGAAGACATTATAGTACAGATATAGTAACAAGAACAATTTGATTATAGAATGTTTTCTGCTTATCTATATTTTTCTTTTCATTATTGTATTTTATATTGACAGATGTTAAAGTAGAAAAAGATGAGAAATGCTGCTCTCATAAATTCAGGAAACATATGAATAGCCTGCTGCTATTATAACTTGCAAGTAAATGGTTGCATAGTAGTATTGTTTTACACTTAATCTTTGAAGAAACTTGGTTAAGGGAAAAGAAATATAGTTCTCATATATCATTAACAAGTGTTTAGAGACTACATATTTATTGCATCCACTGTTCCAATAATTTTATAAATAATAAGCCATTTAATATTTTTAATAACCCTATAAAGTAGGTACCATTATTATCCTTATTTTACAGATGACAGATCTGAGGCACAGAGAAGTTAAGTGACTTGCCCAAGGATACAAAGAAAGTAGGTGGTGGAGAAGCTTGGAACTGAAACAATCTGGTCCCTGAGTGTGTGTCCTTAACGCTATGATTTTGTCCCCATTCTGCCTCTGTTGCTTAGCCTTGCCTAACACTATCTCCTCATTTACTCCTTGACCAGGGCAATATGAATAGCCACAGTTCTTTTCAGAGAGCCTTGAAAATTGATGATACACTTATCAAACTAGTACATTGCAGCAGACTGGGAACACATTACTATTTTATGAGATTCTCTCTGGACTGCATACTCCTAGAAGGAGGAATTTTTAGTCATTACCATTGTATCCACGGTATTTATTATAGGTACCTGGTATTCTTAAGAAGCTTAACAAACAAATTTTTGGTGTAACAAATGACATTTAGACAAGATCATGTTCTATTTAAATAATGATTGTGGTAGTCAGGTTAGACTATGCTATGGTAGCAAATATACCTTGAACTCTATGGAATTAAAACAATGAAGGCCTGGATCTCACTTATATAAAATACACTGTGGATCAGGTAACCCTCTAAACTTGAAACTAGGAAATCTGGAAAAATAGCCTCCAAAATATTATATCAGTAGTAGAGAGAGATGCAGAATTGTGCTATGTAGTTTCTAAGTTCAGACCTGATGTGCATACTTCTATCCATACCCCATTTGCCAGTCCTGAATCATATATACACAGTCTAACTTAAAGGAAGACTGACAAATGTAGTCATCTGTGTGCCCAGAGAGAGAAAACTATTTAATGAATATATAATATCATCGCTGTCAAAATTCAAAATTTTCTAAAAGATAAAATATAAAAAGCCAGCTATGTCTGGCTAATGTCCAATTGTACGACTGAATTAAGAATAATAAAATACAACAGTGCACAGAAATTGCAACAGCTAAACAATTGTTAATTGTTAGGTATTCTAGAATTTAGGTCTTAGAAACATCTCTGGTTATCAGTTGTCTACCTGCATCCAGCTCAAACAAGTTCCATTTTAATATATTTCTTTAAGTATATGCTAAGATATTTATTTCATTATTTAAGAATATAAAATTGGCTTCCCACTTAGAGTGTTAGTTACAGCAAATACTCTCCTCATGGTTTTTCCCATTAATTTTTAAGAGCTCCATGGATCTTCTATGGATTTACCTTTCAAGTGTATGGAAAATTTAATGAAAATATCTAAAACTTTAACAAAATAAAATGAGGCAAGCAATAACAATACGTGTTGTATTCCATTGTGTACATGTACCACATCTTCCTACAGTCCTCTATCTCAGGACACTTTGGTTGTTTCCATGTCTTGGCCACCGTGAATAATGCTGCAATGATTTGACTTTGGGTGGTGGGCACAAAGTGCAATATATAGACCTTGTAACATAGAAACCCACACCTGAAACCTATGTGATCATATTAACCAATGTCACCCCAACAAATTTAATAAAAAAGGAAAAAATGTGATAAAATATCACCAATGTTTATCTAGTTTTTCCAAAATCTTCAAGTATTACATATTTTAATATTCTCTGAAAAGCTCTACTATTTTACTTAAAGTCCAATAGCAAATGTATTAGTTATTCTCTTTCACTACTATATTTAACCTGTAATTCCTGACTACTTCCCTTTGTGATTACCAAGGAGTTGGGCAGTGGCAAATGGTGGAAATAAATTGTACTTATCAACCACTCCACGGCTGGCCGTTTGCTCTAGCCTTTATCCCCAAGGCACAGCTTTGTCAATGTAATTCAAGGAAACTTATCCTGTATCTACAAAGGAAAATAATTTCACATCAGTTTTTAAATTCAGTCTAAAGAAAAATAATAAACATCATTTACAATAAAAGTTTTAGTATGAGACAAGTGTTTCAGTATTTTCTTTACTAAACCATGTGTGCAGAGGTACATAATACAACCAATTGAATATACATATACTAAACTACAGTAATATAAATTTTGTAAAAGAAAACTAAATATGTTTATATCTATATATGAATATGTATTTTAATCTAATCTAATTTTTGATATGGTTAAAGGTATTAAACATTTCATAGAAATCATGATTTCACTTCACTATTTCAACAAATATATGCTATAAGTATTCAATATGGATAATTATATATAGACCCCTTATACCTTGGAACAACACCTCCTGTATTTTTGACAGTCACATTTTTTAGCTCCTTAAATTATTGCTTTCTTATTGTACACCTTAGAGGAGAGATGGAAACATTCCAAATAAATTTGTAAAGCAGAAACCTTCAGAATATACCTACTTATTACTGGCTATGTGATAGAAAAATTACAAAGAGATAGTTAATTAATATTATATACTGCAGTATCAATGTAACATGAGATTATATTGGTTATAGAACACCACATTGCTTTTCTTTTTGTATACGAGTAACACAAATCTGAATTATACAAAATCCAGTAATAATTTCCATTTCTTAGAAGAAGACATCGATATTCTTGGAACTGAGGATATTATGGTGAATAACTTAGACAAGTTTCTTGCTCTCATATCCCATGCATTTTAGTGTCAGGCGGGGTGAGGTGGGCGGCTATGAACTACATAAACAACTGATTAGATAAATAAAATGATTTAAATAATGATAAAGTACTATGAATAATAAAAGAGGATAATAAAGAGAGTCAATGGTTGGTGATGAGAATATGGAAAACTTTCCATATTGTGGTCTTAGGAGGATTTTCTGAGGAGGTGAGATGTGATCTGAAACTTGAATAATAAGAAGTTGGCCATGTCAGTATTTTGTGGAAGAGTATTATAGACAGAAAAATAACAGATAGAAAGTCCCTGGAACAGAAACAAAGTGTGAATAAAAAGAACAGTAACTTGAATGTAAAATAGTTATTAAGAAAAAGTATAGAGACAGAGGCATACCTCATCTTCAGTATTGGGCCCAACAGAAATTGAACTGACTGTAGACTGAAGTTAACATAAACTCACTTGTAGTTCCATTTCAAACCTTGACAGTTATCAGGAAAAATGGTGGCCTGCAGGGCAAACCAAGTCCCCTGACCAAGATAAAGCTATGTAGAATGTTTGTTTTTATTCATTTTAGAGAGAGGAAGGGAGAGGGAGAAAGAGACAGAAACATCAATGAGAGAGTCATTGACTGGCTGCCTCCTGCATGCCTCCTGCATGCCTCCTACTGAGGATCGAGCCCAAAACCTTGGCATGCACACCCTGGAATTGAGCCATGACCTCCTCCTGGTTCATAAGTTGATGATCAACCACTGAGCAACACTGGCCAGGCTAGGCAGAATGCTTTAACAGTGCTTTTACTGCTATAGAATACTCCATTCATGTAATACAAATATCAAGATAGGAAACCTGAAAAAGCAAAACTAAGCCCAAGTCAGTCCTGCAGCAGGAAGAAAAGATATTAATAAAAATACAAATGAAAGAATCAAATTGTGAAACAAAAATTAGAAGTTTCATATTTGGGTCATTATGGAATTGGATATAAAAACAAAAAGATAAGCAAACAGTGAGTGAGATGTAAAGAGAAGATAAACAATTCCTCAGGAGCTGGAAATTACACCAAAGCTGACAAGTAAAACTAGCACCTGAGACTTTGTAGAAATTTTAGGGAATACACTGAACATCCCAGAAAATGTGCACTGAGAATTTAAGATTATTCATTGTAAAGGGGGAGGCAACCTCTATTGCTTTTATGTCACAGTAGGAAAGTAATTACTAAAATTCATAATTAAATAGAAATAGTATTATCAACTCAGTAGTTGATAAAAAACATATTGCAAACTTCAACTCTCATTCCCAATAATTTAAGATAGAGTGTTATTTATTTAATATGACAAAACATATTTACTTCAAACTAATAGCCAATTTCGTGTTTGGCAGTGAACCACTACATAGATTGTCATTGTCAGAAAAAGTCAAGGAGACTTCTTTATGGCTCCATATTTTAACCTCATTTAAACTAATGTCAACCTCATTTATATAAAAATAATCAACAAGGAGATAAAACAGGGAAAAAAAGAAATCACCATTATATACACCTAATATGACTGTATTCCTAAGAAACCGAAAAAAAAAATCTGACAATGTGTAAAAATAAAGCCAGAGTTAGGCAAGGTAGTCAGTTTATAAATGATATATGAACTCAGTAACTTGGTTATATACAAATAATAGTTGACCATATGTAGAAATTGATATTCTTAATAGCAACACAAAAATACTTATGAATAAATTTCCAATTCACAGAAACCCTATAAGAACAATAAAGCTACAAAATTATACAAAAAAAACCAAAAAAAAAACCGGAGACCTGACTATATGAAGAGTCACAGCTCTTCTAGAATGAGAAGATTAACTGCTTTAGAAATACCATTTTACCTATAAATTAGCCAGTAAATATGTTGATTTTAATAGAAATATTAAGCATATTTTTTTTAATTTGGCAAGTTGATTCTAAAATTTGTTAATTTATGAATACAACCAGGATATTTTTAAAGAGAATATAGATTAGTAATTAAAGGTGAAGCAGTTTTGGAAGTGGGTTGTCCTGCCAGAAAGAAACATAAACTATAATGCTACAATAAGAAAAACAGAGCAATTTTAGCAGATTTTATATGTTTTTATTTTTTATTGGTCTTAGAAGAAAGGAGAGGGAGAGAAAGAGAAAAATTGATGTGAGAGAGAAACATCGATCAGTTGCCTCCCACACGCACCCTAAGAATCGAACCCACAACACATGCATGTGCCCTGACCCGAACTGGCAACATTTTGATGCAAACGACCATGCTTAGCCAACTGAGCCACAGTGGCCAAGGCTAATTTTAGCAGTTTTTAAGGGATAAATGAGACAATAAATTAGAAAATACTAAAGCTTATTCAACTATTTATAAAATTTTATTATATGATAATGGTAATTTCAAAATAGTCCACACTTATTCATATTTGAGATAAGTAGACACAACGAACATTAGGTAAAATTAACCAAGTCATAAGTTACATTGTACTAGTTATAATTGTGGCAGGATAGGAGCAATAGTTTTGGCATGAAAAATCATCTGTGAAAACATAAAATTTGGTGGGTTTGAAGGAAAATATTTTCTGTTTTAATGTAATTTTCTTTGGCCTTTTTTAATTGTAGTTTTTGGCAGAAATCTTACATTGTACCACAAAAATGTAATTATCTGTACTGCTAGTTATTTATATCCATGATTATCACTTATAAGTCTTCCTATGTTGTTCATTTTGACTATGTAAAAATTAAGCAAGCTATTTAAAAATGACTTGATCCTAAACATTCTTAATCCTTTTGACTCTGACTGCTAGCAGTTATCTATTTCAATTACAAAAAGAATTTTGAAGTTCATAATTCTAACTTCCTGGCAACCTTCTTGTATCTGGGAAATGTATACATCATGGTTATGATTAATCCTCTGTGTCATCAATCTTGTCTTTCACTAGTAATGACATTCTTTTAAGGAAATGTAATTATACATTTTTCCTTCCATGTTGATCTCCATCAACAATCTGTTAGATGGTGAATAAAAGAACTAAAAATACTTTACAAATTATTAAATGGACTATACACATTGCAATCTAAATTTGTATATAAAGAAGCATGCACATTCATTTTCATTTTAAAGAAAGTTAAATTTGACTTACTGATTATGTAAGAAATAATAAATGATTGAATTAGATGAAACCTCTAAATGTTAAGTAAAAGCTGTGTACAAGCATGATACATCGATTAATATTTTTAAATTTAGGTTACATAAGTATAAATACGAAAAGTTTTAATTTAGATTTGTTAAAAAACAAAATTCAACTGAGAAGTTTTTGAAGACCTGACTGGCTTTATTAAATAATCCATGATTGAAACAACATTTTATCCAGACAAATACTTTGAGGAGTGACACAAAACAAAAGGCTTTCATGGAAAGTAGTATGGGGTGACTTCTGGTCAAGATAACATCATAAGTAAATGTGGTACTCACATTCTCCCACAGACACATCAAAATTACAACTAAAGTACAGAACAATCATCATTCAGAACTGCCTGAAACTTAACTGAATGGAAGTACAACTAGGGATTTAAAGAAGCAGCTATATCCAGACTGGTAAGGGGTGGAAACACAGAGCAGGATGGTCCCATACCCATGTGTGGCAAATAAAAATCAGCAGGGATATCTTTGCTTCACAGGTCCCTGTGTGGAGTGAGGAGTTTCCAGCCCGATGTCACGTCCCCACACCCAGGGTTCCAGTGCCAAAAAACAGAAGTCCCCATAACTTCTGGCTGTAAAAACTGGCAGGTATTGTGGCTGAGTAACACGGAGGCTGCTGGAGTCCCAAGTAATTCCTCTTAAAGGGTCCACACATGGACTTTCTTGGACACACTCCCTAAGATCTGCAGCATTCAGACAGCATCTCAAAAAGCACCAGGGACATTTAGGGAAGAACTGAATTGTCTGGCATCAGGGGAACATCTTTCTGCCAGACAAAAGTGCCAGCAGAGGCCATTGTCCCTTTTCTAAGCCCTCCCCCAACAAAGCTGGTAGGCAGATACCATATCTGAGTCTCCATCAACCTGGCTCACACTGTTCACCCTACCCTGGTGATTTCCTGAGACCTTGTCCTACCCAATTTTCAGGCCCACCGAAGCAGCTCCCAGTGGCTTATCCATATCAATGGCCTGTCTTGGCTCACACTTCAGACTTTTCTAAAATCTCTCAAACAAGTAGCATCCAACTTCAGTGTGCCCCACACCTCTCACTAAGTGGCCCCAAGCCTGGAACTGGCAGAAGCTGACCTTAGTTTGCAGCTTAGCCTCACCTGGGCACCTCCAAGCTCATCAAAGTAGCAGCCATCTGCCAGATCACTGCGTAGCTCATGCTGGATGACCTCGGTCAGAACACAGGTGGCAGCTGACACTGGCTGCAGCCCTCAGGAGCCCCCAAAGCCAGCTTCAGACCATGTCAAAACACCACACAACCACCTCCACAAGTGACACACTCAAGGGATGGAATCAGTGGGCACCAGAGTCTCATTGAAGTAAGACTCACTGTGTGAGGTAGTCCCCTGCACAGCTGACCCTCCATGGTGGTTAGTAGTTGCATCCAGTTCTTGTAGCCAATTGGCCTGGGGGGTAAATTCTTCTTCTAGATGCGCCAATAGCAATCAAAGTTCAACTATGACAGGAGGGTATACACAGCCCACATGGGGGTGGTGTGTAACTGGATTGCCCAGCTTGGGTGACTGGGGAGGCTGTGCCACTGGACCCTGAAGAACAACTACTACATAAGGCCACTCTACCAAGCCTGAGAGACATAGCAGCTCTACCTAATTCATAGAAACAAACAAAAGGCAGATGCCAAAATAGGGAGACAAAGAAATGTGTCCCAAATGAAAGAACAGAACAAAACTCAAGAAAAATAACTAAACAAAATAGAGACAAACAATCAATTAGATTCAGAGTTCAAAACACTGGTTATAAGGATGTTCAATGAACTTAGAATTTCAACAGCACATAAAAGGACATGGAAACTGTAAAAAAGAGCCAGTAAGAAATGAAGGATATAGTAACTGAAATAAAGAAAGAATTTTACAGGGAATCAACAAAATAGATGAAGCTGAGCATCAAATCAGCAATTTGGAATATAAGGAAGCAAAAAATCCAATCACAACAGCGAAAAAAAAAAAAAAAAATCCAGAAGAATGAAGATAATGTAAGGAGCCTCTGGGACAACTTTAAGTATACCAACATTCACATCATGGGGGTGTGGAAGAAGAAAAAAAGAGCAAAAAATTGAAAACTTATTTGAAAAAATAATGACAGAAAACTTTCCTTACCTGGTGAAGAAAATGGGCATATGTCATACAAGTCCAGGAAGCACAAAAGAACCCCAAACCAGATGAACCCAAAGAGGCTCACACCAAGAGACACCATAATTAAAATTCCAAATGTTAAAGACAAAGAGAGAATCTTAAAAACAGCAAGAGAAAAGCAGTTAGTTACCTACAAGGGAGGGCCCATAAGACTGTCAGCTGATTTCTAAACAGAAACTTTGGAGTCGAGAAGGGTCTGGCAAGAAATATTCAAAGTGATGAAAAACAAGGGCCTACAACCAAGACTACTCTACCCAGCAAAGCTGTCACTTGGAATTAAAGAACATATAAAGACAAGGAAAAGCCAAAGAAGTTCATCAACACCAAGCCAGTATTACCTGAAATGTTAAAGGGTCTTCTTTAATAAGAAGAGAAAAGAAAGATAAAAAATAAGAACAATAAATACATATCTATCAATGATTGAATCTACAAAACAAAATAAATAAACCAGCAGAGTAGAAACAGGATCATAGATACAGAGAATATTTTGATAGTTGTCAGATGTGAAGGGGTTTGAAGGGGATGGGTGAAAAAGGTGAAGGGATTAAGAAGTACAAATTTGTTGTTACAGAATAGTTGTGGGGAGGTAAAGTACAGCATAAGGAATATAGTCAATAGCATTCTAATAACTATGTATGGTGTCAGATGGGTGCACTCTCTCTAAAAAAATCAAAGGAAAAAATATCCTCAAGTGAGTATTACCAAAGAAAAAAGGCAAACATGACTTTAAACAATTCTTATTTTTTAAAAAAATAAAGCTGTAGAGCTCATCAATGTTTTCACTTAATTTTGACTATATTTTATGAATAATTGTGATAGCATGTATAAAGATATCTGTGAGATTTAAAGAGGCTTGTTTATGTATGAATTATCCATTTGAAAGATTTATATTAATTTCCTCATATGTGAGTAAAGTACCATCTTATTAACATATTAAACCTTTCAAATGTTAATATATACTATATAGCTTAGGGGTATATGTTTATATATATGTGTGTGTATACATATACATATCTATTTCTAATTTTATAAACAATAAATTCTAGGTTTCAACAGAAGCCATAGTCTTTTTGATATAATTGAAAACACATGTGTTTCCATGTAGGCAAACCTAAGAAAAGTAGTAACTCTCAAGCAATTCATCTGTTCAAAAAATGCTTTCAGGACTTGACATGTAAAATCCATACTTATATTACTATTATTGAAATTTGTAATGAGATGCATTTGTTCATTGACTTAAACTCCTAACAGAATTCAACAATGAGAAATTACCCAGGACAATGCACACTGCATCTATTGGAGAAATAGAGGGGATTGAGAAATGAGACATTGTCTAAAAAACTGAAATAATTTTATAGTTTAAATATGAATCTTGGCATTGATAGTTTAGGTTCTTATTGATGATGTTGAAATGTTAATTTATTTTTATTATTTTCTCATATAGTGTACCATAGCAATTGTGACTAATTTCAAGTAGTAAAATGTTAACAGGTCACAAATGCATTTTTAAAAATTATTTTAAAAAGAAAGTAGTGTGAGTCAAGGAAGTCATTAGCAAAGTAAATAATAAATACATACATACATACATACATACATAAATATTCATTGATGTTAAGCAAGAGTTCAGGGTGATGATGGCTTCTCATTGGCTGAGCTATGGCATTTTTTAATGGCTGGATTGTTGTGGGGCAAAAAGAAAACCTTCCTTCCTCCAGCCAGGTAGTAAAGTAGAAACACCTTCCTATTGGAGATGCAGGGTAGGTCTTTTTTTGTTTGGGGTAATTGCTTAAGAGTGACAGTGTGTGAGCCATCTCCTTCTACCAGCCTTCCCTGACTTCAATTTTAGTGGAGGTTTATTTTATGAATTTTCACAGACTCCTTTGATATCAAAATTTTACTAAAATCTTTTTGTTTTCTTTTTTATATCTAATCACACTCACTCTTTTGTTTACTAAAAGCAATCTCAACATAATATATTCAAATATGTATACACATATTATAAAATATATAAATATATATTAAAATATACTTATATATATGCATATGTGTATGTGTGTGTGTATATGTATATAATTGTTTTTGTCTCTATGACCCTCTTTATTTCCTAGTTGATTTTTCTTTCCAAACCACCAAACTTTATACATATATATGTATATATATACACACACATACACAAATAACTCAATTTATATATATGTATAAATATATGTATATATGTTAAGATAATCATAAAACAATTAATGTTGAGTGTCAAAATTTAACCTACTATAAAATATTTTACTGGAAGGAAATCAGAGTCAGGCTTAATCTACTTGCAAGTAAAATGATGATACTTTCTTTGTACCTGAGAAATATTTTTCTTGAATTAATCAGAAACAAATTTGGCGGCTTGAAACTGATCCTTATACTACAAAGACTATAAAGGGATTAACTACAGGCCCGACTTCTCAGTCTGTAAGGGGTCCCTGGTGGTCAAGAAATCACATTCATTTTGCAGGATTATTTCAGGTGGCAGAATTTCTTAATTACTGTTAGATGCCTCAGAATAGAGCCCTAATTCCACCTAAATCTCCTGCTGTAATAAATCCAATTCTGCTGAGGTTATTTCTAAAACTGCTGTTTGTGACCATGTTCCACATTTACCTTTATGTTTAAGCAAATTATGAACAGAAAGCCTGTCCAATCTGTTATTGCTGAATATCATCATCATCACATAACTGCGGACTTAAAAAAAGTTCAAACTGTGAAGGATTTTGAAAGCAGATAGTCGAAGAAGATAATTGGAAGGACTTTCCAGGCTTCTCATCTTTCAAGTGTCATGCCATGGCTCCAGCGTCAATTCTGCTAAAATGGCAGATAAGGAAACTCAGGCTCAGAAGACACACCTACTTGTCTAAGGTCGCTGAGGTAGTGACAGAGTTGAGGCTTGGACTCCATTTTCAGTGGTACCAAATATCACTCACTACTGCAGGCATGAATGTCTTCTGGCATATCACAACCTGTTGTTTTTTTTTAATTCTCACCCAAAGATATGTTTTTATTGCTGTTAGAGGGAAAGGAAGGGGGAGAGAGAGAGAAAGAAAGATAGACGTGAGAGAGAAACACCCATCAGTTGCCTCTAGTCTTGCTCAGACCAGGGATGGAGCTCACAACCTAGGTATGTGACCTGACTGGGAATTGAACCCTCCACCTCTTGGTGTACAGGATTATGCTCCAACCAACTGAGCCACCTGGCCAGGGCTCACAACCTGTTCTTAAGACACATATTTTATGGTTTTATAACTCCTGTTGACAGCATTTGAAGGTTTAAAATTCCTTAAGCTCTTGTTTTTTGACTGCCTTTCCAGACAGAGATGAAGAGATGGGTCAAACTGGCAATTCAGGCAGGTGATCGTGCAACAAGAGAAGTTTATAGAGACATCAAAAAGTTCCCTTCACCTTTCAATAATTACAGGAGAGTGAAATAACATAGTCTCAGATTCTGTATAGATGATGACCAGGGTTTTGCTCTGCAAAGTTTATAAATTTAGCAAGACTACAGAGATGTAGAAAAACTGAAAGAGAAGACATAATCCTTAGAAAGGATTTGGCAATGAAGTTGGTTATAAAAAAAGGTTAGAGGTACAATATGATAACTTCTAACTCAATACAGTATCACCAAAAAGTAATCATAAATACAAATAGACATTTAGATCTTGTAGCTTAAATCAGTTAAAACCACAGCCATTTCATTTACGTTGGAGCATTTGCTAGATAAAATCCATACAAAATTAATCAAAATAAGGTTCACAGAAATTATCAAAAGAGTAACATTTTCTGAGTGAAATGAAAGTATTTGTTTCATACACTAATTTGAAAATGCTTGTTTTAGCCTGAAACGGTATTTTTAAAAAATTAACCTTGGTCTATTTAAATGGACCTTGAAATGTGGAACAATGATAACCAGAAGAGGGTAAATAAGTTACACACACAGAATTGGGGTAATGAAAGCCAAACCTAGGCCAGAGAGAGGTTGGAGACAATTCTGTTAAGTACTTGAGACAAAGAACTTCATCAGTATGAAAAAGAGGAGCGCCCTACCTGGTTGCTCAGTGGTTAAAACGCTGGACTGAGGACTGAAGGGTCTCGGTTAGATTCCGATCAGGGGCACGTACCTCAGTTGCAGACTCAAGGGCATGTGGGAGGCAACCAATCAATGTGTCTCCCTCACATCGATGTTTCTCTCTCTCTCCCTTCCGCTCTCTCTGAAAATCAATAGGAAAAAATATCCTCGGGTGACCATTAAAACAAACAAACAAAAAACAACAAACAATACAGAAGTATATACACTAAAATAAAATACTTCTCTTAAAAAAAAAAAAAAAAACAAGGAGGGATTATAAACAAACTTTGCAACTCACTGTATTTACATCTATACATTAAGACATTTTTGTAAATAAGTATAATATATATCATTATATAACAAAATGTACATACTTTAGCCAATAATCTTTGTAAGCAGCATGATCTATAAAGTCAGCCCAATCATTCTCAATTTGGTTTTTTTGCTCTGCATTTAGCATGTATTGAGTAAAGGGTTTTGTCAGGCATTGTTTTGCAAATGTCCTTGAACAGCTGTATATGCAATTGTTACACATTTAGGAATGTGATTTCCAGAGCAAGTAGACCAGGTAAATTAGAGCTTTTACTAAATAGTGCTTTTGAATAGGGCATTTTGTGAAGTAACTTTCATTGTAACTTGGGTTACAAGAGAAACCTTCAATGTTGTATTGAAACATATCCAGAAAAAAAAGAAAACACTGTAGTTATTTCAAACATAGAGTTAGCAAACAAACCTAGTCAGCAGAGTCTGCATGAAAGTAGTTCCTTGATACATCCGAATAGAGCAAATAAAAGACTGAGAACAGATGGAGAACAATAGGCAAAAGGCTGGCCCAGTGGTTGTAAGCCCACGAAGGGACATGTCAATAATATCTTCAATGTTACGTTGAGAGATTATGTTCTGTTCCACCAATAAGGAATTGAATTTCATCTTGTGCTCACAGCCAGTAACAAACAATTGTATCTTTTTTATTTTGACCCACTGAATATGATAAAAATTTCTATAAGTTACCCAATGAATAATGGCTTTTTAAAAAAAGAATTATTTTTTTCATTGTAGAAGTTATTTACAGACAGGCTGTATGTGTAATTATCTATAGATTAATGGAAACTTGGCACCTATGGGCTGGTTTATAGATACTTTTAAATTTATCGTATATTTTTTGGACTGAAGTTAAGGCACACTAAAAAAATGTTAATTGCCTTATTTTAAATAGACAATGGAGACATGCAGTTTCAGCTTTCAAGGAGTTCACTGGAAACGTGGGCTTGTTTTAAAATACTGGGTCTTATTTTGATAGGTAATATTTAAAAATAAAGACAATTAGATTTAATGCAATTTTCTTAGAAGAGGTGATGCTTGAATTGAAACTTCAGGAATGAGTGAAGTAAAAGAAATCATATTTCAGAGATACGAGGTAATGAAATTTCCATTTGGTATTTTATGGTTTATTAATCTTACTATATTTAGTAAATGCTTATTGCTCAAATAGTAAACACTTATTACAGAATAACTAGGTAATACACACAAGGAAAAAGAAAAAAGGTCATTAATCCTACTAATTGGAAACATTTCAATATGTACCTTTTAAAATATTCTATGCATATATACATTACCAAATTGTTTTATGGAAAATGTAGAATAATTCTTGCAAATGAAAAATAAATTATGCATTTCATATTGTGGTTGTTTTCAAGTAAATGTATTATGAATTTGTTTATCTGGCAATACTTCTAAGCTCTATGTTTCTTAAATTAGATTGCATGATTTTTCACAGCGTATTTTCTAAAACCAACCATATTTTGTTAGATATTTTGGTCATTTCTAAATATTCAATATTATGAGCAATGCTGCAATACATTTCCAGATTCCTTTTAAAGTGTTTAATTAACTATATATCTAGGATTAATTCCTAGAAAGATCAAAACTGTATATTCATATTAAAGGCATTCTATACATCTTGCCTGAAGAAAGTCTTTCCAATTTACAGACAAGTATAAAGTTACTTAGAAATTAGGGAAGAGGGTGATTGTTTCTTTATACACATCACAATTAGGTATCCTAGTCTATTGATATGTTTTCTTATGCAAAAGTAATTTTCATAATTTTTAAGCAAATATTTTCAAATTTTATTTCTCAAAGCAACACCTGGCTATAAAACTGATTGGTGATTTTCCAAGGAAAATGTCCTTCAGAAATCTAGACTCTTCATGATTATTTGCAGTTAACCAATGCTTAACACTTAATTACAAAATCTTTGTGGCTGTATATTTTTTAAAAAAACTTATGAGCCTGCTTGCAGTAGCTTATATGAAAAAAGAATTGTCAGGTATCTAAAACCTTGGAGAGAAGTCATAAAATTTAGCAAGTTGCCATAAAATTGTGGTGAAAAGGGACCAAGCAATTTAACTCAATAGTTCTGTTCTAATAACAGGAGAGCAATATCAGTTATTTAGGAAAATTTTCAAGCTACATTTGCCTCCACAGTCCTCTCTATTCCATACCCAGGGCATAGGAGAAAGAAGTTGCATTTGCTTTAAAATGTTTCTTCTGCTTGTTCTTTCCTTCTTTCCATTTTTTTTTCCTTCCTCTATTTCTGCCTGCCCTCTTGTCTTATTTTTTAATTAAAATTTAATTTATATTTTGTTTTAAGTACAGAGAAGAAAATTTTAAAAGCCCACAATCTCACCCTTTAGGTAATCTCAGGGATTAATTTTAAGTAAAATGAATGCAATCCTCTGCCAAAAATGTCAAATAGTACAAAATGGAACTAAATGAGAAGCAAATATGTTTTCTTTCCACTACTCTGACCCCAGTTTTTATTTTCAAAGTTATTCACCATTAGTTTTTCTTTTGCTTCTTTACAGAAAAATATGTAATAATATTATTGTTACAAAAATATGTACCAGCATATATGTAACAGTAACATCTCTTTTCCTGTGTTTATCCTTAGATGGACATGCATATTCCTCTTTTCAAACTCAGAGAACACTGCACGACACAAAGAGATCTAGGCGTTGTTTTTAATAATGCCTGGTTATTCTGCTGTATGGATATATGCTGCAATTTATTTGACTCTATCAAAGGATATTTAAAGATGAATTCTATATGCCCAACATTCTATTGGAAATAGCTTCAGTCTAGTTGAAAAAGTATGGACATTGTAGAGGCAGAAAAAAAATTATAAGTTGTTTGAGAATAAGACTTTTTTTTTTTCCGGAATGGGAACTCCAGAGACTTTAATCTTGAGTTTCTTATCACTGTGATTTTGCCTCAAATTCTGATGAATACTTTTTGGAGTGGCATATACACTCCTATATGATCCTGGTAAAATGTATGTCTTCAGTAAGTCTACAAACTTACCAAATTTCTTTGACAGATAAAACATAGTAATTATCATATGTACAATTTTGAATCTCATAAGACATAACAGGACTCATGCTGTGATATAATCAGTATTATCTCTAAGTGAAGGAAGTAAACCTCTCTCATTATGGATGAGAGCATCCAGAGCATTCCAGAACAGGAGGAAAAAAGTTAGCAAGTGGGCTGACTGATAGGCTTGAAAGTATGTTCTAAAGAAGATATTTTCACCATTTGGAACCAGTGTATTTGATTCTGTTTTAGTACAATTGCCTGGGTAGGGTTCTTACCTTACTCTCCTATGTTACAAGGTTGAAATTTAGATGCAATCCAGGTTATGCATAGTGCGGCTCTATCTTTTCTAGCACCCTAAATACCTATGCTTTGCTTTTTTAAAGACCGGTTCTGCCATTTCTTGGCATTAAAAATACAGTAAAACAGCATCCTCGATCATGTTACTTGTTATGAATTCTGTTTGCTATTCCACTATTGCATTCAATATGTGCATTTGCATTTAAGTTAACAGCTAGAGTTGGATAAGACGATTTGGAGCATTTTACATTTAGTGCTAAAGAGAAGACATTTGATATTTATTCTCACTCTGCTCGCCACCAGCGATTTCCAGATCTAAAATCACTTTACATTCTGTTTCACATATAGTGGCATTTCCTAAGTGTCCTGCTATCATACTTTACTATTATTAAACCGATAACACTGGGTTATAATCTTACTCAAAGTCCAGAAGGAGAAATCTAAAAGAAAAGAAAAAAGGTTGAAGAGCTTAAAATATACAGATATAAATTAAATTATTATACACATTTTTGTATAATTTTTTTCATATTATTTAACAATTTAGAAATAACAATATGACCCTTAATATATGCTCAGCCAAGGTCAGTGTCCTGACAAAAATGACACCAGCACATTAAATAAAATTCCATTTCTTTGCATGACTACTGTGTACATGTCCAAGGTCCTTGCTGTTGTAAAGCTCTTTATTGCATTTTTATAGAACTGATGGAAAGATTTAATGTTTTAAGTGTTCACACCTTCTAAATAAGGTTATATGTGTAGTGAGAAAATGAATTTATGATCTTAAGACTCGCTGTGAAACCTACATGAACAACAATTACTGCTTTTAAGGATATATTGCAAACAAAATCAAATAAATGGAAGGAAAAATTATAAATAAACCATGAACAAACAGCAGCTCTTCTGTCTTAATAAAGCCTGCATATTCTATGTAATTATTTGCTTTAAAACACTCTATAGCTTAATAGTGCTGTATGTGTTAATTATAGCACTAATTAATTTTAATAGTGTTCAGGTAAGTTTATATTATCTCTTTATATATTTTTTCTTGTATTCCCATTTTATCCACCTCATAATCATCTACTCTCATTTTTTTTTTTAAATAAAAGTCCTAGAAATGTATCAACCCATGTATAATATGTAGGTCTTCTTTTTTACATTTTCATAAATTTCACTTTGTTTCTAACTTTTTGCATACTCTATTTCTAGGATCTACTCCTATTGCTTTATGTATCTTGCTTATTGCTATAATTATTTCGGATTCTTTTATAGTAGACTTACGGTGCACATTTTCCTAGTGATGACCATCTTAATCATTCAGTTCTTCACTAGCACTGATGCTGCTTTGAATGGGTGTCTTCATTAATATTCCCTTAGGGACCCATGTTGGAGCCTCTGTTGGGTAAATACCCAGAGGTGGGGACCAGGAGCTGTGTGATCAACATATAGTCAATTTCGTTGAAAAGCACCAGATGTGGTTCCAGAGTGGTTTACAGATGTATACATAGTTATTTTAATGAGCAATTTTCTGATTCCTAGTACATTTGAGCATCACATAATGTTGTTTTAATATATGAAAGGCTTTCATACTAGGAACTAGTTATTTGTATCCTTTGCCCATTAAAAAAATGCTTTTGACGTGAAAGAATCTCCTGATTTATATCTTCTTATTAACTTTGATATTGAGGGTTTTCTGTAAGCACAAATCTAAAATATAATTGTAGTCAATGCATCACTTTTTCTCTCATGGTTTGAACTTTTTGGTTCCTATTTTAAAACTCTGTCTCCAATCTTGGTCACTACCATCTGCCCCCATGTTTGCTTCTACACATGTTATAGCTTCACTGTCACATTTAGGTGTTAATCCAAAGAAAGGAGGTAACAATTTATCTCCCCCCAAAAGTGAATCAATTTTCTCAAGTTTATATGCTAAACAATTTTTCTTTTCTTTTTGCATTGTGGTGACAAGTTTATCATATATTAAATAACAAAATATATATTTTGATCTCTTTCTGAACTCTTTATTTTGCTTGAATTCCCCATTGTAACCATGTTGTTTTTATGACTAAGTTTTTGCTGTATGGCTTAAGGGCTGGTAGGGTAAATTTTCTAACTTGACCTGACTGTTGTGGATATTTATTTTTCTACAATTCCATGTAAACACAGCTAATTTTGGCCAGGATTATATGAATTTATCAATTTGTTATAAATATTATAAACAAAATATAACATCTTTAGTATATCATATTTTCTTACCTATAAGCATGGTATACATCTTTATTCACTTCTACTTTTTTTTCTTTAATAGAAATTTAAAATTTTGTGATGTAACATTTTTATGCGTTCATTAATGGGATATCTTATATATATGACTAGAAAAACATGGTATTTTATTTCTGATTATATTTTCCAGTAGACGAGAATGTTACTGAATCATTTTTATTGATTCTGTAAGTTTTCCTATTGTTTTCTTTGGTTTTCTACAACAATTACATTCTCTACAAAAAATGAGACTTCTGTTTCCTTCTAATTCTTATACTTTCTATACTTAACTTTCTTATATTTGGTATTTTCCAAAACCACCAATACTATATAAATTGTGGGAGTAATTCTAGGATTCTTTGTCTTGTTTCTGATAAATATAAATACATCTAAATTTTCTTATAAACATTGTTAACAATGTTTTCTAAAGATTTATTTAAAATTATTGTTTTTTATGTGAAGGGAAAATTCTACTATATAATGCCTGAAAATATTTTATTATATATTGATATAAAATATCTAATTATTTATTAATATTTTTAAAATGCTTTTTCTAAATATTTTGACTAAAATCATGTGATTGTTGAAAACATAAATGACCTTGGATACTGCAGTGATTTTATTTTGTTTTAGATAAAACGCCAAAGGCATGACTTATGAGAGAAATAAGTGAAAAGTTAGATTTCATTAAAATTAAAAACTTCCTCTCTGTGAAAGATAATGTTTCTAGAATGAGAAGACAAGCTAAAGACTAGGAGAAAATATTTGCAAAAGACACATTGATAAAGGACTGTTATAAGAAAACAAACAAATAGATTAAAATATGAGCCAAAGACCTTAACAAACATCTCACTAGAGAAGATATACAAAAGGCAGACTAGCCTATAAAAGATGTTCCACATCATGTGTCATCAGGGAACTGCAAATTAAAGCAGTGAAATGCCACAACACACCTACTAGAATGGCCAAAGTCTAGAATATTAACAACATCAAGTGCTGGCAAGGATGCGGAGCAACAGAAACTCTCATTCCCTGCTGGTGGAAATGCAAAATAATACAGCCGCTTTAGAAGACAGGTCAGTGGTTTCTTATAAAACTAAACATACTCTTACCATTTATTGTCCAGCAATTACGCTCTTCAGTGTTTACTGACTTGCACACTTATGTCCATGCAAAAACCTGCTCACAGATGTTTACAGCAGCTTTATTCATACCTGCCAAAACTTGGAAACAACAAAGATGTACTTCAGTGGGTGAATATATGTCATCTGTGGTAAATCCAGACAATGGAATATTATTCAGTACTAAAAAGAAATGAGCTATCAAGCCATGAAACGACATGGAGGAAACGTTAATGCATATTACTAAGTGATAGAAGCCAGTCTGCCAAGGCTACATACTATATGATTCCAACTATATGACATTCTGGGAAAAAGCAAAACATGGAGACAGTAAGATCAGGGGTTGCCAAAGTTTGAGGAGGGAGGAAAAGGGTAAATGATTGGTAGTTGGAGACCTTGATAATAGGGGAAGCTTTGCACATGTGGGCTCAAGGGGTATATGGGAAATCTCCTGACTACCCCTCAATTTTGCTGTGAACCTTAAAGTGCTCTAAAAATGTCCCTTAATAAAAACTAACAAACAACAAAACCTTCTGTGATTTATTTATCTTTTAGTACATCCACTAAAACAGCAATTTTCAACAGGTGTGTGTGTCACAAGAATTTTTAAAACATGCAATACCTATTTAGTCAGGGCTATTGACCTCTTTTTCCCTTAGATTGTCAAATAAAAAAGTAACAACAGCCAATAAAATAATACACCATTAACAAATGGTGTTAATGAATCAAAATTATACCTATTTTTTGTTAAATTGGCAAAAAATAATATTTTTGATGTAGTACAGAATTTTAGTAATTTAGTTTATGTGTGCCATGAGATGCAAAATGTTGAAAACTGCTACACTAATATAATGAAGCTCACTGACAAAATATCTGATATTAAGTCATTTTATATTCTTGGAATTAAGAATTATTTTATGCCAATGTCAATTATAATATGTTGTTATTTTTGCCATGTTAATAAGGCATAATTTACAGGTGGTAACAGTAACACTTCCTTTTTTTCGTATACACTTCTAAGATTTGTCAAAAGAATAGTCTTATAACCACTATCACAGTCAAGACATACAAGAGATCTATTGCTGCAAAAACTTTCCTTATGCTCTGTTCACCCTCATCCCTAAGGTTCTGCCCCAGACAGCCACCGATCAGTTTTCTGTTCTCTGATTTTTGCTTTTTCTGGTGTATAATATAAATGGAATCAAAGTATGCATCATGTTAACTTTGGCTTCCTTCACTTAGCATGATACATTTGAGATTCATCCATGTGTCGCATGGCTCATTCAATTTAAATGGTGAGTAATATTCTATTGTATGGATGCAATGTAATTTGTTATACATTCACCAGTATATTTGGTATGTATTCAAAGGCATTTTTGGGTTGTTTCAGTTTAAAGTGTTTATGAAAAAAGCTGCTATAAAACTTTGCACACAGATTTTTATATGAGTTTTCTTTTTTTAAGTTAATTACCAAATAGTTAGATTAGTAGGCTAATTTAATGTTTAAATTTATAAGAACCTGCCAAAATATCTTCCAAAGTGGCTGTACCATTTTGCACTCCTACCAGCAATATTTGAGAGTGGCAGTGGCCCCTCACCTTCTCCACTACTTCTGTCTGATAATGCCAGACTTAATTTTTAAACTTCAGTCATTTTAATGGGGATGTAGTAATAACTTGTATTTATTTAGCATTTCTCTAATGACTTCATAATGTTGAGCATCTTTTCATGTCCCTGTTTGTTATCTGTGCATCTTCCTTGGTGAAGTATCTGTTCAAATGTGTTGCCCATTTCTAAAATTGTGTTGTTTGTTTCTTATTATTGAAGTTTGAACATTCTTTATACATTCTGGATTCAAGTCCTTTTTCAGATATTTTTTCTGAAAATATTTTTATCATAGTTAATGTCTTGTCTTTCACAAAACAAATGTATAATTCTTGTGAAGACCTATTATGTTTTTAATTTATACATATTATGGCATTATATGTAAGAAATTCAGAGGTTGGTAATCTTCTGTAAAGAAACAGCAAATATTTTTGGTTTGATGGTTACAGTCTATTTCACCTACTCAAGTCTGTTGTTACAGCATGAAAGCAAACAGACAATGAGTACATTAATGGGTGTGGCTAGGTTTTAATAAAACCTTGTTAAGAAAAACAGATGGTAGGCCTTTATTTGACCATAGGCTGCAATTTGCCATCTCCTGGTTCAACTCAAAGTCACTAAGAATTTTTGCTGAGGATTCTTCTTGATGAATTTTTAAATAGATTTAAGATTTTCATATAGATCTAGGATCCATTTTAAGCTAAGTTTTGTAGCTGGTGTGAGGTATCAATTCTTTTCTTTTTTTAAAAATAATTTTTTGTATGGGTACCCAATTGTTCTAACACCTTATGTTAGAAAGACTATCTTTTCTTTTTTTAACTGACTTTGCACCTTTGTTGAAATCAATTGATCATATATGTGTCAGTTTATTCTGTTGTCAGGGGGAGTGTTTTTAAAATGTCAATTAGATTAAGTTGTTTGATATAGTTCAAGTTTTCTATTCCCTAACTGATTTTCTGTCAACTTGTTCAATTGATTAATGAAAGAGAAGTGTCAAAGTCTTCAGCTATAGATTTTTCTATGGGTTCTTTTAGTTCTGTCACTTTTGCATTGTGTGTTTTGAATCTCTGTCACCAAGTGCACAGACATTTAGAATTGCTGTCTTCTTAGTAAATTGATTCCTTTATCATTTTTAATGCATTCTTTACCCTTGCTAATATTTCTTGCTCTGAAGTCATTTTGTCTATTAATGTAGTCACTTCAGTTTTCTTCATATTAAAGTTTGTATGGCATACCTTTTTCTAGCCTTTTACTTGTACGTAATACATAAAAAGGTCCCTCTTTTTTTTAAGCCCAGTCTGACAATCCCTGTATTTTAATTGATGTGTTCAGACCTTTCACATTTAATGTAATTGCTGATATGTTTGGATATCTTCTTGCTGCTTATTCTCTATTTGTGCTACCTGCTCTTTGTTTCTTTACTCATTTTGTCCTGCTTCAGCACTGAAAAATTTTAAACCAATTATATCATTGCTATGTAGTTATTTTGTTTCTTTGTTTTATTTTAAGGTTTTTGCTAGTTGGTGTATAGTTTACGATTATGGCCCATAGGTCTGACCTGGTCATTGCTTGTATTGGTTTGGCTTCAATCTGTGAGTGTTTAAATTTTTAAAGGATTTTAAAACAAATCAAATCAAAATAAAAACAAACAAAAGTAGAAAAATATATGGGATAGTTCATGGTACACAAAGGCTAAAATATGTACAATTTAGCTCTTTATAAAGTGTGTTTGCCAGCCCCTGCTTTACTTTGTCCATCTTAATTAATTACATTTTGCCTTTGTATGGTTATGATAGCACTTCATGTGTAATATGAAAATTTAGAAAAGCACACTTCTGTTTCTTCTCTCCCATATTTTGTGCTATATTTATCACATATTATACTTTCAAAAGTGCTCTAAAGACAAATGCATTAATATTATTTTTGCTTTGTTCATCCAATTATTTTTTATAATAGTCTTCATTTTAATAGTTTCTAGGAACATTCAATTTTTTTGTGTGTAGATCCAATTTTTTGTCTGGTCTCATATTCCTTCTGCCTAGAGAAGTTACCTTAATATTTCTTGTTATACAGATTTTTTTCTTAATAAATTCTCTGCATTTAAAAAAAAATTCAGTGACCTTTTTTAAAGGAATTTTTACTGGATTTTGAATTCTGTTTTTTTTCTTTCAACTTTTTAAAAGAACACTTAATTGTCTTCTCTATTACATGGTTTCTGATGAGAAATCTGTCTTACATTTTATTTTGTTTCTATCCATGAAATGTGTCTATTTTCCTTTAATTTACTTCCCAATTATCTTTATATTTGTTTTTTGTTATTTGTATGTGATATATGTGTTATAGTATTTATCCTGCTTGTAGTTATCTGAACTTTTAGATATGTGGTTTAGTGTGTTTCATTATTTTGAGAAAGTATTCAGGCCATCCTTTTACAAATATTTTTTCTCTCCATTCTCTATCTCTTCCTCTCAGATTCAAATTAAACATATGGTTTATCTGTTATTATTTATAATTATTTATTTATTTATATTTATTTTACTATTTTTTTCTCTTTGTATTCCAGTTTGGTTAATACCTTTTAAGCTATCTCCAAGTTCACTGATTCTTTCTTCAACTCATTTTAGTCTACAGGTGAGACTGTGTAAAACATTCTTAATTTTTGTTACAGCGTTCCTTACTTCTAGTATTTCCATTTGATCTTTTATATTTCCATTGAACTTATCTCGTAGTTTCCATCTGTCTGCCAAAATTATTCATGTAAATTTTAACATAGTAATCATAGTTATTTTATATTATTTGTTTCATAGTTTGAACATATGAATTTTTTATTGATCTTTGTCAGTTTAATTTGTCTATTGGCAATGAGTTATTTCTTGTTATTATGTGTTCCATAATTTTTGCTCAAGTGTTGTATGTAATGTGCAAAACTTTAGAGTCTGAGGTGAATGTTCTTGGGCCAGGAAGTATATAATCATCTTCTCCTAAGCCATTAGCTTGGAGGGTGGAATTGATCTAGTCAGGAGATGAACTGGAAATCATTTTTGTTGATGCTATGATTTCCTTTTTTGTACCATCATCTTTTAATTCTCCTGATTTCAATTTGTCCTTAGGGTGAGAGCTAAATTGTCTGAGTATTTATCTCAATATTTCTGCTTCACCTTTGGCTTTCAGACCAGTATCTGCACCTGTTCCTTAGAGAAGGTTTATCTCCTTAATCTTGCCCTTGCTAGTGTGCTGATGGTCTTTCCAATTAGTAGCCTACTGGTGTGGTTTACCCTCAGTTATGCACAATCTGTGAATCTCTGTATCTCAGCGGTGTGGTTTTCCTCAGTTATCCTGCCCCTCCCCCAGCAGTAGGAGAGCACTAATGGTCTCTGCCCAGGACATTTTTCTGGAATGATGGCAATAGAGATGTGAGAAACAGTGCAAATTTGAGATGTATATTAGGGGGTAAAATCAATAAGACAGTAAATAATTGGATGTAGGTATGTGTGTATGAAAGGTTGAATTGAATAGTGATTTTTTTTAAATCAAAAGGATGTCAACACATTTTAAAAAGATATTTCATATTGATTATGTGGTTGTCTGATCGATTCTCCGAAAGTATTTATGCAACTTTGTCTTAACTGTTAAATTTATCACTATGATACTTTTTAGCATGTATTGAATAATGAAGGCCAATTCTTTTCTTTGCTTATGGAAATATTTTAGCTCCTAGTCTAAACATCTCCAATTCTACATATTTATTTCAGAGTAAAATAGAATTGATTACATATAAACTTTCCTAGTTACAATCACAAACTAGTGCCTCCTTAAAATTACTACTTTGCCATAATCAATTAGGTGACTCAACATTTTTGTCATCCATGTACATATTAAGGCAGGGGTGAACTGTGAAGTTTAGAATTTTTTTTCTAAATTTATGCCCTGAGGATAATCATAACCACTTTGAGTTTTAAGATTAATTTGTGTCACTTTTATGATCAGCCGAGACTATTAAAGATACCATGATTATGGGATGTATTAATAACAACATCACATGTAAAATCCAAATTCTCTGAGCTTCCTGGTTCAGTGGTTTTGTGTATGACGTTAAAGAAAATTCTCCATTATTATTGTTTCAAATATTGCTTCTATTTTCTTTTTCACTCTTCTCCTTCTGTTATTCCTATTATGTATATATTACGTCATTTGTCCACAATTCTTGGACATTTTATTCTGTTTATCTTTTCAGTCTTCTTTTTCCTCTTTGCTTTTCAATTTAGGAAGTTTCTACTGTTATATCCTCAAGTTCAGAGTTTTTGTTCCTCAGTCATGTCTAATCTACTAATGAGCTCTTCAAAGCATTTTTCATTTCTGTGAGAGTGTTTTCAATGTTTCATATTTTTTTATTCTTTCTTAGAATTTCCATCTGTCTGCTACATGTCATCTACTTTTTCCATTAAAACTGTTATGATATTAATCATAGTTTTGTTTTTTTGTTTTTAATTCCTGTTTTGATTTCAACATACTTGTGATATCTGAGACTGGTTCTGATGTTTCAGTTTCTTCAAACTGCACTCTTTATTTTTATGCCTTTTTTTTGAGAGATAGACATGATGTACTGGGTAAAAGGAATGCTAAAAAAAGAGCTTTAGTGTTATAGTGGTGAAGTATGGGAGAGGGGAAGTGCTCTATAGTCTATGATTAGGTCTCAGTTTTTCGGTGAGCCTGTGCTTCTGGACTGTAAACGTAATCAGAGTTTCTTCGCCTGCACCCCTTTTTGATGGGGATAGCATCTCTAGAGGAGTTTAGAGTTTGGTATTTTCCTTTCCTCAAATAAATTAGCAGGTTAGGGTCTAATAAAATAATTTCTCCTGAAATCAGGCCTTGTTATGAACAGACTATTATGGCATATTTCAAAATAGTTATTTTTATGCTTTTCCTGCTGGAAGCACTAGGGGATTTTTCTTCAATATTTGTTGTAAAAATATGGTAGAGCTCTTGCAGGTAAAACTCACAAAAGTATGGTGGCGATTTTGCAGGTACAATTCCAAATGACTGTGTTTCCCTGGATATTTACTCTCAGAGTCGCTCATGCTGAGTCTCTAGAAGTCTGTCAATTACTATTTGGGGTCTTTTTGGTTCCATATAAATTTTTGGAATATTGTTCTAGATCTTTGAAATATGCCATTGGCACTGCTTTTTTGAAATGCATTTTTATATAGTTCAGAATCTTTTTAAAAGTGGTAGAGACGTTTGATAAAAAACAACTGTGTAACATGACTGAATGAGTTAACAGTATTTATTTGTAAGTAATATTGCTTGCTGGGTGACTCAGAAGAAAAATGTAACATACTTTCACTGGTAAAAATATTTATCTTATAGAGGTTGTTCAATATTAAAGCTCTATTTCTTAAATTCTAATCTTTAATCTTTCAAGCAAGTGCAGTGTTGCAGATATTTTTTCTGCAATAAACTCTAGGTGTGGTTTTAAAATTAAGGAAAGTAGTGGTTTTTGTCCATATGCTGTTTGGATTTTATAATCAAAACAAACAAAAATATTTAGCACATTTCTTGTGTTTTTCATCACCAAAACAAGAAAGTTTTGAAATGTTGCTCATTTATATTATATACTGTCTAAACACTGCCACCTAACATTAATAAAATGTTTTGTTATTTTGATTGTATTTTATAAAAATTTAAAAAATAACTGATTTTATTTTATCTGAATAAAATATATGTGCTGTCATAAAAGTCTAATTTTGAGCATTCAACATTTTTACTAAATAGAATAAAATGTATTTTTTAAAATACATATGCAAGGTTAAATATATTAAAAAAAGTTTAGAGTAGTCTTCCCTATGCCAGTTCTTACTACCAGGAAATGTCCTGTGGGAGGTAGAATATGTTTTTCTTATCTCAACAAGACAAGTGTTAGCACTATTGATGACCCTAAATAATTATTCTATTATCTAAATGTATTTATATTCAAATAAGACATTTTAAAAATTGCTACTGACTTGCTGTGTGACCTGGAGCCATTCACTTAACCTCTCTGGTTCTTGATAGGAATCAGATTAAGATTAATTATCCACACATGCTTTGCTAGCATACATATATAGAAAATAAGACTCTGTAAACTAAATTAGGTGTTAAAATGTGTCAGACACATTCAAAGTATTATTCATATATAGAAACATCTGTCAGCATTTGCATTAAATGATAAGCTTGGATATTTAAAAGTGGTTTTGTGTGGAATTTAGAAATAAAAATAAAGCCAGAGTTTTCCCCCAATTCATAATCCATATTAAATTATTGGAAAGGAGAACAGAACTGGAGATTAAGCTTTTACTCAGAAGTTGAATGCAATTTCCTACAATTAAAATTTTTAGTTTTCTTAGGATGACATTATTCCTTTAGAGAAAAGGGAAATAAAATTTCTTTGAAAAACTGTCATTGCTAAAGTCATTATTGGTAATCTTTTCAAACTACTGGGGAATCAAGATTCTTGATTTCTAGTCTTAGCTGTGCCTTGAGGAATTCGGCTACACTGGACCTCACTTTATTTGAAAAATGAAAGGGAAGTTCAGAGCTAATGACCTCTAGAAGCAATTTCAGAATAAACATTTTATCTTTTGCAATCATTCAAATTATTCATATAGTATTGTCAATAATAATAATAATAATAATAATAATAATACACATGTTGGTTTAAAAATAAGAAACAGATTAGGAACCAATTTCTTAGGTCATATTCAAGATGGTACAAGGCTCTATATACATAGTCTCTTCAAGAGATAGAAGGAAAAATTAATTTGTAAGCATCTTTTAAAGGCATTCTAAAGAAATATTTGGGGAGCTATTTTTTAATATTTTGAGATTGATCTTATTGTGGATGAGAGTGATGTTCTCTGTGGAGAGTATTTGGGTTTATTATCACAAGTAAAGCCCTAAGATGGTTATTTCATTTGTCTAATTTAGCACTTTCATATTATTTTTCATTGAATTTTACCAATTGCATTTAGAACTAAAGCCTAGTCCTTGGATCAACCAGAATTTAACTTTAACATGCCCAACTTTGAAACATATTTTTGTTGCTTTTTGAATCACAGGTGCCTGTGTAATTTACATTTCCCCCACCTTTAGGTCTTTTTCAAACTTATTGTTTTTAAAGTACTCCTTTCCATTTAATATAGGATATTTTTTATGATCACCTGCATTCATCTGTTAGCGCACTACTGTGGTTTCTTCACCATATGTGCATCCTTAATAAGTTGCTTGTGGCCAGTCAATCATGAACCATTTATAATTTAAGCCATTTATAATTTAAGCCTTACCCACATACCAAAGATTTCACTGTTATTCATGTGCTCTTTATCTGCTTTTACTTGCAAACTAAGCGTCATTCGCTCCACCAGAAGCTAGCACCCACCATCTGTCAATCTGAGACTCACTGTCTTGGAAACTGAAGCCTGGTGTTTCTATCTTGCAGGTATTACGAGCACTTCTCATCTGACACCCTTCTATCTCTTCTCCATTCATTTTTTTCTATTGTTAACAAGCATCCTTTATGATGTTTTCTATGCTTTGTGACTTGTCTTTTACGTAGACATTTTCAGCATGACTACATTTTTGAAAGAAAAGTGGTGTCATCATACTCACCTTGTCACTTTTTAAGTATATCTGAAAGCAGTGGGAACTTGGCCAGAATAAGAAATACAGCAATGATTTGTTGTGTGTATATATATATATATGCGTATATATATACACATATACATATATATATATTTCAATTTTATTATAAGCAAAGACTGAATATATTAATTACATGGAATAATTAAAATTACATGCATTAATTGTCAAAGAAATTTATTTTTATCTTGAAAAGGATTTTTTCCCCTATTCAAAATCTTCTTGGGTTGTGTTCACATAAATCTTTTTGATGAAAAACATAAATAAGTAAATATCAATGTAAAAATCTATTCCTGTTTTCTGTGCGTTAATATGTGAGTGTATGCAAGTAGAAATGTGTCAAATTAAACTGAAAAATGGTATAATCTGAGGAAAGTCTTTTTTATAATGAAGGTGGTGATCTTCTGATTTGGACCACATCTAAAAATTAGAAAATGTACTTAAATCTCAAACGGGATAGATATATTTTGTCTTAAAAATTCTACATAGAATAGATCTTTGGGTTCTTTAAGTAAAAGCAATTAATAAAATAACTACTATCATGCCTTTCTATACATAGTGAATTAATAAAAACTTTCAGTGAAATATTTTCTTGTACCATCATTTTCACACAAGATATTTCTCTATTTTTCATTTTCAGGACCACTACCAAGTTCCCAGAAAGAACCGTGAAATACTTAATGAGACATTTATCTAGTCTATGTATTTTATACTTTAGCTGATAATATAATGAGGCCAAAGTACTGGAATGAAACATCCCTAACATTTCACATAATTTTCCACTTCCTTTCACCATTTTTGGTATTTCAGTGAAGTATTTTAACTTTTTGATGTTTTGAACTTTACCATTAATATCAATAATCACCATGTCAGATGCAAAAGCTGCTAAACCTTATCCTGAAAATACATTTCCATTCATCTTTCAGTATATTATTAAGATGATTACTATCTAATAAAGTATTATGTTTTAAATTTGATTTTTCTATAATGACACATGAAATGTTTTTATGACCCTTATGTTTCCTTATGCACATTTTAAAACTGTGTTGCAAACGCAGGCTTTCTCATTGTGTTCTGAGTCCTTTATAAGCTCACACACGTGTCCCAATCTCTCTTACTCTCTCTCAAAAGTATAATTACCCCTTGATAATTATGTGAAATATTTTCATTTTATATTTGATTTTTTCCAAACACAGAAAAGTATTTATTACATGAAGTAGCAAATGAAAAGCAACCCATTGCACAACAAGCACAAGAAATTCTCAGTAATTTTCTCTTCCTTTACATATTTTATCATTACTTTGAACAGGAAAATTAAAATATGATTAAAAAATCCATACATTCTCTTAAGCATATCTCTCCTCTGAGATATTTACCTTATTCCATGTTTCTTCTTATTTTATATGACAAATCAGTCTCTAGACAAAGATTGACACTAGAGTTTTGCTATGATAGTAATTTTTTCTCTCCTCTACACTCTATATACATTTTAAAACACTATGCAAATAAAGTGATTTTATGTATTTGCAAGAAGCAAGTTAACTTAGTGAAGTATATCAGAGTTAAGTACAAAATTACCCCCACACTGTACTTCCTAACTAGTTACCTCTTTTATGCCTCAGTTTCCCAAAAATACAAAGGAGAATAATAGTAATTAGGATTACTATTAGTAATTAGAATTAATGAGTAAATAGTAATTTTGACAGAGTATTGTGAGCTGTGAGCCACTATATACATATAAGAAATCATTATTTTGTTTTTAATTCTATAAGTTTGGAATATATGCTTAATTGAAGTCTGGATAATAAAAAATTAAGAAGTCTTACATGTAAAAATTATAGCTCTTACTTGATATTTTTCTATTTCACTCTTTATTGAATTCTATAGATTAAAAATAAAATTAAAAATAATTGAATTGAAACATTTTCTAAGATTAAAAGAAATATATAATGGTAATGCATGAATGCTGTTTTGAGTACGATAAACAAAAGGGTCAGTAAATTTTCACCCAATTCAGAAAATAGTACAGAAGAAATTACAATCATATGAGATGGGAGAAAATTTGACTGGGGTGGTGAACACACAATACAGTATACAGATGATGCATTATAGAATTGTACAACTGGAACCTACATACTTTTATTAACCAATGCCACCCCAATAAATTCAATAAATTTTTTTTAAAAATACTATCAAAATTTCATGGTTCCCTGATTGAAAAACTCTCTTGTTTCCTGATTCAGCATGGAAATCTAATGTTTTCCTTTCCTTGGATGATTTTGAGATACAACTGAGTGCACAGAATACATTAGAATGCATTTGCAGTTTAAGGATTCCCTTTTTGTATTTGGGCACAAATTTCTAGAGGAAGTAGATTAAAAATAAATACTAAAAAAGTAAAAATGAAAGAGCTAAAGTTTTTATTAAATGGTAAGGGATAAAACAATAGTTTAAATAATCATATACCTCCTGATTTTGGATTATTTCATAGAAATAGGATATGTGTTAGAAGAGTTCAAGAAGGAGGGACTATTAGAAGTTGGGTCCACAGTCAAGTATAAAGAAAAATCTTTATATGTCAGGAATAAAATTTTATTCTTAGACAAAAGAATAGTCCCAGGACAGCTGAGAGAGGAAATTCTGCATTGTGTTCATGAAACCCTGAGCAGAGGCCTCCAGGGAAAAGAGAAAACTCCACAGAGATTGCCAACATTGAGTTGGCCCAAAATGACAGAGGACACAGAATGGATAAAAAAATGTTTAAATTGTGCTCAGGTAAAAATCTTTTTTGCCGAAATGAAGAATCAATTCCCCAATGGGCAATGCTACAAATTGATTTTTAGGACCCCTTCCAACTGTACATAAATAGAAAAGTGCATGTTAGTAGTTGAAGATGGATTTTTCCAATTGTATTGGGAACTTCCCTATGAATAAAAGCACTTCAATGGGAACTGTCAGCAAATAAACTGCAAAGGAATATTTTAGATTGACATTAAAAGGTCATATGAAGCCTTGGTAAAGTTCTGACAAGCTCTTGCAAATTGTGCGTATGTAGGATAACACAAACTAATAAAATATTGAATAATCCTCCAATTTGGTTTTAATTATTATTGCTAAATCAACTTATTCAATAAGCTTAAATTTTCAAAATGAAACAACTGAGTAATTAAGATAAACAAATTTGAACCTTTTGTAATAAATTACTCTTTGGCTCAATTGTCTGACATTTTATTTAAAAGATTTGCCAAACTAATAGCTGCCCGATTCTGTTTAATGTACAAGACTTAAGGAGTCTTAATTTTTCTCTTTCTGGTTTTCTACTTTTTAGAACTTCTATAATTTCTCCTTCGGGCTAACAACCGTGAATTGGTCAAAAGCTGGGGTAAGGAGGAAAGCGAAGGGGAAGAATCCACAGGGTATAGGTAATCCACAAACAGGCTAATTGGTCCCTGGATAATTGCTGATTCTTTTCAGCAGCAATGCAACTGAGATTTCCAGGAAAATAGAACTACTTCACTTATATATGTCCCAATTTTGTTTTCAAGAATGGAAGTACTAATCAGATGAGTTTAAATATTTGATCAGCATCTCTAATCTCTATCTACTTTATAAATATTTGCACATTGCCATTGTCTGCCTTATTATGCAGTTGTGTTTTACATTCCCTCTTAACTGAACAAAATCCCAATTAATCCAGCACTGAAATAAGAACTTGAAACCATCTATGCTCCTCTGTACTTGTTTTTTTCTTCTGTGTATTGTGATTCTGGCCCAGCTTTATCAGTGACAAGGTGTATGACCTTGTTCAGTTGCTTTATCATCATTACACGAAAAGTTTTTCATCTCTTACATAAGAATATTTTACAACATTAAGATATTTATGCATTCACAAAAACATTTAAAGGGTGCTTATTTTATGACAAGCATCATGCAGGCCATGAAAGAAACACAAGCAATAACTAAATCACAATCCTTGTTTTAAGGAGCTAACATTCCAGTAAGAGAGAAAACAGTTGTGAAGACAACAATGAAAAAACCTGCAAGTTCCACTAGAAATGTGAAAACAAAATACAGGGGGTATTAAGAGATACCTTCAACTTGGAAGGGGGAATAAAGTAATGCTTTATAGGGAAAGTAGTATTTGATTTGGGCCTCTAGTGACTGTTAAAATTTTGACAGCCTAGATGTCATAGCTGATGGGAAATCACTACAAATGGAAAAGAAAGTACATTTGGGAAGCACAGAGACTTTACAGAGACCTGTGCGTAGTGGTGTTTGGCTGAAGCCTTAGCTGTATGCTGTGTGTTGAACATGGTGGGAAAAGCCAGCTGGGGCTTTGAAGTTCTGGGAGAACATGATTTGATCATGAATATTTTTCCAGTAGAGTGATTGTTCTCTCAAAATATTTAAATTGATATAATGTGAGATGTTAATAAAGAAATAAGACTCTAGGTGGGTGGAATTAGTAGAGAAGCTATTTGGGGGATCTTTTTGAGAAGTAATTGCTAAAAGAACTAGGATGATAGTAATGATAGCAATAAAAATTGTAAAAAGGAAATGGATATAAAGAATGTCCCAGCTATAAAAAACACACAACTTCAAGTGTAAATAAAACTTTCCCAGGCAGAGAAAGAATTTTAAAAAACTACCAATGTTTAAAGTTGGTTGTGCAGAGGAGGATAGTTTCATTAAATGAAATAAAGAAATCTAAACAGGAGTCAAGTTATGTGTAATTGTACACAGTGACTTTGAAGTTCATAGTTAAGCAGTTGGTCACTGAAGGCTGCATAATTCAGTTTTCAGAGAGAATTTGAAGTGGGAAATCATAGCTTTTTTCAAACTATAAAAGGGGTGAATTCTTCAAGAAAATAGGTAAAGCGCAAATATACAACCAGAGAATACTGCCACAATTTGGAAGTTTGAGAATAAAATGTAGGCCACAGGTTAAATATTGCAAGAGTGACTAAGGTATCAAAAGAGAACACAAGTAGTAAATGGTCCTAGAAACAAATAAAGGAAATAAAAGTATTTAAATGTTTTACATGTTGCAGAGAGGTAAAGCAGCTAAAGGGAAAAAAACAACAAAACTCTCATTGGTTTAGAGAATTCCCATGGAGTTGGAGTAACCAGTGCTAAATTTAATCTTTAGATATCAACCTGAAATTTCATGGTGAATAAGGCTTAGGATCAGTACAAAGGTGTGTTCAGAATTGTAAGCCTGAGTGATGGGAGCATATTGATGGTATTTCATGAAAACATGGATGTGAAAGTGTGCTAAATATTAACACAAACCCTATCGGTCTTTAATAAATATAAACTCTCAACGTTTTATGATGACTAATATCACTCCCACTCGTTCACAATGGAACCTCCCAGTTTCGCTTCATGCTTTGAGCTGCCCCCTTCAGTGTTTTGTGCTCATTCCCATCCTTGTCAAACACATCACTCTCATTTTTTCTTCACTGTCATACATGTTGGACACATTCCAAGTCAACGTCTTTGATGCAATATAACAGCTACAATTTATCGAGCATTTTTTGAGTGTCTGACATTGTCATGAGAATTTAAATAAAACACTCATTTAATTCTCAAAATAATCCAGTAAATAAAGAGTCTGACTCTCCTTTTGATGTATAACAGTTGACGGATTTCAAGCTCCAAACCTTCTCTTCTGCTCCACATTTGAACAAACTGATAAGAAAGTTCAGGTACTTCCTCCTTTGACTTACTCAAGGTGTCCAAGGACACACACCTAAGAGTGGATGAAAAATGAATAATATGAGCTTTTAGTTTCTGTACTGATATTATATGAACTAAAATGTTCTTTGTATTAATACCTGTATTTTATAATTAAAATTCTATGTAGGTGTGAGATTATGTGTGGCTAATTTAGCTCAAAATAATAAAAAATAAATGAAAGAACTTTAAAGATAAGATGACTCTTACATATTACTATTTTGTGTCAATTTAAATTCATTCAATTCTATTAATCTATCAGGATGGATTACCTTTAAGGGTACCACTGCCTGTGCTTAAATTTATTTTAATAATCAATAATTTAAGTCACCTGAGGTAAACAATTTTAGTGACATAGTATTCTAGCCTAAAAGATATATATATATTTTTGCTTTCTGCTTTAGCCACTCGTCTTCCACAGTCAACCCAATCCGATCTTTACTAGCACTGTTAGAACTGACAGTGGAATCTGCAGCACTATTTGTCTTAATCCAATATTTATCTCATTCCCAGTTCTTACTTTCCGTATTTACCTTATTCCTGAGTGTTTTGGTTTTCATATTTGTTGTAAGCCTTTTGTTCTCCCAAAGACTCATCTTGTCAGGTTTTTCCTCATAGCATCTGTAAATGAAGGTGAATGTTTAAGAGAGGACATTGAGAAGTTCCAAATAATGACTAGATGAGCTTAACAGGTGAATTCAGAATTATCAAGTCATTGTTCTCAATTTTATGAGTTTAAATAGCAGTGATGAATAGTCATGGTGTATGGGCTTGGCTAGATCTCAGGCCTGGGAAAAAAGGTAACTATAAATAATTGGTTAAAGCAGCTTCAACTTCACTCTCCTTCCCTTCCTCCTTGCCCTGTCTCTCCCCTCCGTCTCCATCCCTCCATTCCTTCCTTCATTCCTTCCTTCCATGACTCTTCCTTTTTTCTCCACAAATATAAAAAACATTCTCAGGAGAAATTTTTATTGGATTGCTTACACTATGCTAATGCAGACAAAGAGGAGTGGGAACATTTAAAATCTCACACGTTGCACAGTTTGCATCATAGAAAGGCAAGATAAAAGAAGTTCTTTATGTTATTTTTAAATATGATACAATAAAAGGAATATATTGGGTTATCATTTAAAAAGTATGAAGGAGTAGTCTTCATGGCATAGGACTTTTTGATTTTAATTTATGATAAAAAATAGAATAATTTTAGCAATTTTAGTAAGTATAGTAAGTACTGTAATATAAAATTGGTTAGTGCATTTGCTCTTATTTTAAAAATTAAATTTGGTTTTCTTCTCAAAAAACTGAGTGACGAAAAGCCCTTTTAATTTACAGAAATAAATGTACCAGGTGTATGTTGTGCGTGTGTGTAAAAAACTTTTTAGCTTGATGAATTAAAAAGGTTGAATTACTGGGGGGAGATGATTTTCTGATGACCTTAGAGAATCTACACAGGGGATGGTAAGAGAAGAAATCTATGAATATCTAATGGAGAACATGAGTCTTTCTTCTACTGAAAACAAAAAATGTGACTCATAAGATATACCTAAGTTAAAATCCCCTTATTGAAAAGGAATAAAATGGCCCAGCTGGTGTGGCTCAGGGGTTAAGCATCAACCTATGATCCAGGAGATCAAGGTTCAATTCTCGGTTAGGACACATGCCCTGGTTGCGGGCTCGATCTCCCTGGCAGGGGGTGTGCAGGAGGCAGCGGATCAAAGACTCTCTCTCGTCGATGATGTTCCTTTCTATCTCTTCCCTTCTCCCTTCTTCTCTCTGAAATCAATAAAGACACATTTTTTTTAAAAAAAGGAATAAACTTCATTCAATGAGAAATTGAATGGGTCCAGGTAAAGTAGGTTCAAGCAGCATTGATACACACACACACACACACACACACATATATTCTGAATAAGGAGATATTTTCACCTGGCACCAGTTGTAAAATGATGAATGGCACTGAATCTGGGGGCTCAAAGCCTGCCCTGGATTGTCCGACCGAGGCTCCATGCTACATAGCTCCAGCTTAAGAAAGGTAGTGTGTCCAGTAACAGGGTGTTGTCTCTGTTCAAACTCCAGCACCTCCTCCCCGTGTCCTTTCCAGGTGATGTGTTTCAGTTGTAGAGACGCAAACAGCCCTGGCTGGGCGGCTCAGCTGCTTGGAGCATTGTCCGGGTCGGGCATATGTGGCAGGCAGTCAATTGATGTTTCTCTCTCGCTTCAATGTTTCTCTCTCTTGTTCCTCTCTCTAAAATCAATTTTTAAAAAACAAAAGCAAATTGAACACTCATCAACTGACACTTCTAAGCCATTTATTTCAAGTAGGTGTGCATTTCCAAAATTTCTCGAAAAATTTTGCATGTAAGTGTGCCTTATTCCACTGAACTTGGAACTGGAGAATGGAGAGGCAGTGGATAATTTCTGGAAAATGGGGTTGTTATGGAGAGACACATTAAAACACTTCTGGAGTTAGATAATGAGAAAAAAAAAACACCAGGATGACCAAGTAAAATGCCAAATAGTTAGAGATCAAGAATATGCAATATATAAGGAGGACTCAAGATGATGTGTCACCCTTGCAGTTTTCCTAGAGACTGAGAGACCTGCATTGCTGGTAGTTACTATGCAAACTCTGTATCTCATCTAGGATACATATTACTGGGTCCAGCAAGTTTTCCTTATACCGACAGGTGAAAGTTATATTAAGGCAGTACTCCTCAAATTTTTGGATTGTGCTATCAGCTAAAACAAATTTTGGAGTACACTTTATAAACATATTTACCATCCATTCCCATTCCTATATTAAACACATATATACTATAAAACATACAAAAATAAATACAGAAAGCAGTAGAAAACCAATGTATGACTGTTTTTTAACAAATTGTCTTCCTGTCACCATGTCTCTTCCTATCTCAACAATGTGGATACCTGACTTTGAAGACCATTAATTTAATTTAGAGCAAGGGACAGCAAACTACAAATTGAATGCCAGAGCTTCACTATCATTAGTTTTTTTGGTGCATTTCATGAGTTAACAGTGATTTTTAGAACTTAAAAATATCAAAAGAAAGAGATGATTTTGTGATACATTGGTATTATATAAAATGTAAATTTCAGTACCCATAAATAAAAGTTCATTGGTATACAGTAGCAGTCATTTGCTTACTTATTTTCTATGGTTGCTTTGGGGCTAAAATGGCAAAAATGAGAGACTATATAGCTCACAAAGCCTTAAGTACTATTTGACTCTTCAAAAACAAACAAGCAAAAAACCACAGAAAACATTTACTGACACTTGATATAGAGGATACAGGATAATGCTGTGCTTTATGTAAATTTCTCTCTTACAATTTATACAAGCTACTTTTATATTTAAAACTTTTCATAAAATTAATAAAGTTATTTGTTTCTCTCTATTTTCTGTATTTTAGAGCTGACACTCAAGTCAAATGATCCCAAAGGTTGATAAGGGTTGATTCTCATATAAAATTGGTGTTTACTTTGGAAAAAAAATCCCAGAGCAACTAGAAACATGCGTTGAATTTCAATGTCAAAAAAGTTACCCATATTTTCATCCTAGCTTTCTGTGTCTCTTCTGATTTATAGTCTACCTTTCTCACCTCATCTTCAGAGAAGTTGACCTGCAAGGTAAACCTTCTTACCCACTTGGCCTTCTTCTTTTTGACCGATGGATGGCACCAGAAGAAGACTGAGCATAGGGCTAAGTATGTATTCCCTAACATGCATTTCCGTAGGCTGCCTGTATCCATGCCATGGACTGAGATTATGGTGGCCAAGGCAGCTTTGTAGTTTAACATTTTTTTAGATGTTTTATTCTAACATCCACAAATACTCACTTTGATTTTATTTTATAACTCCAAAATTTCCTTCTTTGTAATCTTCTGGATTTTCCCATTTAATAAATAGTTCTGTTTTCTCTGTAGCAAAAGTCAATAAATTCAATACAATTTTTTTAAAAAGCCAATATACGAAAAGACTAGAATTTATTGAATATGGACATGCATAAACTATATTTGTATATTAGTAACCATATGACATTCTTGTCACGTTTTATATATTGAAAAAGAGACTAAAATGATGGAGAAATAAAATAAATTAGAAAATTAATTGGCTTACAAATATACTTTATGTTCTGTGAATGGCACATCTCTGATGAATAAAAGGAGCTTCTCTTACCTTTCTTTCTTTCCATAAGAAGAATATTGTTATTGTCTAATAATGTCAGGTGATGTAGTGATGAGAAAGAGAAACACCTAAGATCTCTCTATTTCATATTACCACTTAGAATACAGATTTTCTTCTTGGAATTAAATTTTTCTTGAATTGGCTAAAAAAGTCATACACTTCATGAAGCAGTCTGCAGTACCATCTGGGAAGGGATATAACAATCTGGAAAAATAGTTTGTGGTGGAATCCTTTGCACTTCATTGTGGTGGTCAGCACAGACCAGTTGCATTTTAACAGATGTGTAAAATCTTTTGCAAATTGTCTGTTAGGCTTCCATGGATTCAAATTAAATAAGGTACCAGATTTGCTCTATAAAACCAGTGATGAAAAATATAAATTCTTCAACTGAGATTTTTATTAGTATTTCATAAGATATTACACACCCACAACAGATTGTTGAAATACATTCATATTAATGGAGGCATTGACATATCGATGTGTTAATGAATAATGTTTATTGCATTTGTGAAAATACCAAGAAAGTTACCATCCAACAAAGTAATAGCTAAAATATGAAGTTAATTTAAAAACTTAAAAGTAGTGAATTGATTGGTTTACAAATATACTTTATGTTCTATGAATGGCACATCTCTGATGAATTTAAAGAGCTTCTCTCACCTTTCTTTCCATATGAAGAATATGCCATTGTGTAATAAAGTCAGGTGATGTAGTGATGAGAAAGAAGAAACATAATAAAAGAAAATTAACCCCTGCATTACAATCATTGCAAGCAACTTTTTCAACTACAACCCTGATATTAAAAATATATATATTTTTTAATTTTGTTCATCACTTTATTTTGTTAATTAGATTCTACATATGAGTAAGATCATGTGACACTTGTCTTTCTCTGACTGGCTTATTTCCTTAGCATAATACTCTCCAGGTCCCACCATGCTGTCTCAAAGGGTAAGGGATCCTTTGTTTTACAGCTGCATAGTATTCCATTGTGCAAATGTCCAAGAAGATGCTTGATAGGATTTCAATTTTCTTGAACTTGTAGAGACTTGTTTGGTGTCCTAAAGTGCTCTTTCTTTCAGAATGTCCCATGTGCACTTCAGGAGAATGCTTATTCTGCAGCTTTGGAATGGAATGTTCTGTAAATGTCAATTGAATCCATGGGATCTAATATGTTATTTAGAGTCACTATTTCCTTGTTGATTTTTTGTCTGGAAGATCTATCCAGTAAAGTCAGTGGGGTGTTAAAGTCCCCTACTATAACTGTATTGCTGTCAATCTCTCCTTTAAAGTTCTCCAGAAGTTTGTTTTTGTTTTTTCCCCCCAGTCTGTGTGTCATTTGTTCTGAGGTGGGTCTCTTGTAGACAGCATAGATTTGGGTCTTGTTTTTTTGCGTGTGTGTGCGTGTTTTTTTTTAATATATCTTTATTGATTTCAGAGAGAGGAAGGGAGAGAGAGATAAACATCAATGATGAGGGAGGGTCATTGATCAGCTGCCTCCCACTGAGAATCCTAGGTTGATGCTCAACTGCTGAGCCACTCTCAGCTGGGCAGGGTCTTGTTTTCTTATCCATTCAGCTACCCTGTGTGTTTTGATCGGGACATTTATTCCATTTATTTTTAAGGTTATTATTGATAGGTACTTATCTATTGCACTTTATTTCTTTATGCCTATGTTTCTCATTCTCTCTATTTCAAATTCTTATTACAGCAGTCCCTTTAACATTTCTTGCAGTGTTAGTTTGGTGGTGATAAACTTCTTTAGCCATTTTTTCTCTAGAAAGCTCTTTATTGTATCATCTATTTTGAATGATAGCCTTGTTGGATAGAATACTCTTGGTTTCAAATCCTTGCATTATCTTGAATACTTCATGCTGTTCCCTTCTGGCCTGTAGAGTTTCTGACGAGAAGTCAACTGACAGTCTTATGAGAGTTTCTTTGTAGGTGACAGCTTGTTTTTCTCTCACTGCCTTTAAGATTCTCTCTTTTTTTTGGATTTTTGACATTTTAATTATGATGTGTCTGGACATGAACCTCTTTGGATTCTTCTTGCTTGGGACTCTCTGTGCCTCCTGAATTTGTGTGACTTTTTCCTTGACCAGGTTAAGGAAGTTTTTTGCCATTATTTCTTCAAACAGGTTCTCTAACCCTTGCTTGCTTTCGACCTCTTCTGGCATTCTTCTATGATGTGAATATCTTTATGTTTCATATTGCCCCACAGCTCCCTTACACAGTCCTCCTGTCTTTTAATTGTTTTTTCTTTTTGGTTCTCTGGTTGAGTGATTTTTTCTATGCTTTCTTCTAATTTGCTAATCCAGTCTTCAGTCCCCCCTAATCTACTGTTCATTCCTTCCAATTCCTTTTTTATTTCTACTATGTCATTCTTAATTTCCTTCATAGTTTCTATATCTTTTTCATGCTGTTGAACATCTTTATGATCTGTATTCTGAACTCTTATCTGATAAACTGCTTATGTCCATTTCATTTAGCTCTTCTTCTAGAGAATTCTTTTGTTCTTTCATTTGGGGCTTTTTTTTTTGCCTCCCCATTTTGGCTGCTTGTTTTGATTTGTTTCTATGTATTAAGTAGATCTATTAGGACTCTCAGTTTTTTGGGATCTCTGGTGCAGGCCAATATCCGATGCTATTTGTAACTGGCCTTGAGTACCCTGTTTTTTTCCATACTCCACAGCTTCTGGTTTCGTCTGCTGAGGCTGGGTGTGTTTGGACAGGACCAAGATGTGCACCAAGGTCTGCTTTTCCAAACCTGGGGTCCAGAAGGAAATCAGGAAAAGATTTAAAGCACTCAGATGCTGTTATTCAGTCTCTTAAGGAGCCTCAGGCCGTAGAAACTCCACAGGGTGGGTCCAGAGGTTTTCCAGCAGGGCAGGACAATTACTTCCCCCTCAAGCAAAAGCTGCTTGGAAGGTAAGTGTCTGCCTGAGAAAGGTGGCCTCTGCTGTATGGGGGAATGGCTCAGCGACTCAGCACCAGAGATCTATTTCTCCAGCCAGCCCCCTGGATTCTCCTCACACAGCTCTAGTCCACTCTACCTTCCCTCCGCTGGAGCCCAAGGTGAGTGGCTGCACAGGAAACTTTGTTTTCACCTGATCATTACAAAGCCATTTAGAAAATGACTCTTCTTAAAGGAGAAATACAACACAACATTAATTTTTAGAAATACAACACAAAATTAGAAAAAAAGAATATTAAAATCTGTGGGATACTGATAAAGCAGCACTCAAGGGAAAATTCTTAGCCACATATTTAATTTCATAATATAAAATAGCTTGAACATATAAATCAGCAAGGATATTCTACATTTTACACACTCTTACCTTCTATCCTTATCTTTTTTTAGTTCTATTATACAATTTTTCATCACCTGACATTAACATAATATTCTATCATTTTATCATTAATGGTATGTATTTATTAAATAGATTAATGCTCACCACCAATACTTATGTCAAAACTGCTTCTATGACATTTTTATCTGAAAGTTATCCTCTCAAAAGTTGTCTAAAATATGAGTGTTAGAACAATGCTATTTGAATTCACAAATATACATAATATTGACTTCAACTTATAAGTGACTTAATCTTTTTTGTGTGGCTGCTAAAAAAGTATTTTTTGCTGTCTTTAAAGTTCAATAGAGTCACTAAAATAACTCTTGGTATTGACTGTTCTGAGTGTAATTTCTGTAGTACTTAGCAAGTTCTTTTAACTTGCACATTCACATTTTTTTAATTTCAGAAAATTGTGCTGCATTATAATTTTTGGAATATATTCTATTCCATTGCTTAACATTTCAAGAACTTTAATTGTACACACGGTGGACATTTTGTTTTGTTATTTTTTTTGGTTAATCATCACCCGAGGGTATTTTTTATTGATTTTTTAGAGACAATGGTGGGAGAGAAGGAGGGAGAAAAGAGAGAGAGAAGTAAAGAGGGAGAGAAAGTGAGGGAGGGAGAGAGAGAGAAATAGATTAGTTGTCTCCCACACTTACCGGGTCCAGGGATCGAACCTACAAACCAGGTACGTGCCCTTGACTGGAAATGGAACCCATGACCCTTCAGTGCTTGGGCTATGCACTAACCAGTGAGAACACTGGCCAGGGCATACAGTGGACATTTGCATGTCTTTTCTCTTTCTTCCTTTTTCTCTCAATTTCTAAAATGTCGTATTAATTTTTTTCTCTTTACTTTTTTCTCAAATGTTTATCTTTTTATTTACTTGTTTTTACTTCTTTTTATTTTATATTTTCATTACTATATTTTCCTTGCTTTTGTGTTAGTTTAAAAGAAAAAGATTTAAACTGTTGATTTTAACATTGCTATTACATCTGCAATACATTTATGTGATGTCTGGGTAAAATATATGAATTAGTTACATAGTTGATACAAAACACTTTTAAATATTGCATAAACTAATGAGGTGAAATATTTTATCATGCATTGTCATTATTTCACACCTTCTCACAGTATAAGGTTTGAGTTTCCCTGAAAGGTGGTCATTCATTGGAATGCTGAGTTATTATTTATTTGAATTGGGATTTTAAAATAAACCCAACTAATGTCACCAACATTTTTTGATACCTGGGCAAAATATTCACCATAGAAAGTCATGATGGTATTTCTAATGTTTCTCTCAGGCAGTACATACAATTTTGTACATTTGGACCATCATGCTTGCCATAAATGATAATCCATGCAGAAGAGAATGGAAGACGAAGTTAAAATAGTCTTCATCTACCATTGTTCCAATGTGGTGCCATTTAATTTCTGCACAGACAGTCATGCCTATCATTGACATTTCAAAAGAGAACTGAAAACACTGTAAACCAATTTCTGATGTAAGAAATTACAGTATCTAAACAATGCTTCAGTCTAAGAGGGAAAAGCTTATGATTCTAACACAAACTAAATCTTATCATAAAACATGCTGTTACCTCCCGTTACAGGACACATGTGAAAGTTTGCTAACAAGAAATTCAGCTTCTTTTTGTAAAATCGTCGGATTTGTTTAGGTTGTTTCTCTGTCCACAAAATAGAATATAATTCAATGTGAAGGCAATAGTAAATGATGGGGGAGTGACAAAACTAAATACTATTTAGTAACCATCAAAAAATTACCATTTAACCCTAGCCAGTGTTGCTCAATGGTTAGAGAGTCAGTCCATGCACGGAAGGGTCATGGGTTCAATTTCCAGCCCTGGCCATGGCGTGTACAGGAGGCAACCAATCTCTCTCTCTCTCTCTCTCTCTCTCTCTCTCTCTCTCTCTCTCCTTCTTTTCCTTCCATTTTCTCTAAAAATCATTGGAAAAAATATCCATTGGGTGATGATTAACAGCAAAAAATTACCAATCATATTTTTAAATTCATATGCAATAATAACTTTTAAATTTTATTTTAATAAGGTACATAGTAATTTAGATAATGGAACCATAATGGTCTCATATGTAGTGTCCATATCCTTAGAAAAAAGTTTAAAATGTGCCTAATTCTATTTATAAGCTAACTGAGCAATATGTGAGAATAGTGTGGAGAATTAAAGATTACAAATAAAAAAATAAGAATTTTGTCTAGCTATTGATAATACTAGCAGACATATTAAAAGCTCTTCAGTATATGGATTTATGTTCAAAATGTGTGTGTGTGTTTTCAGCTATTTTTAAAGATGGTAAATCTACACATTGAGGGCTGTCAGGTTTTCTATCCAATAGAGTTGTTGAAAAGTACATTTTTATAGTTCAATTTGCTACCACTGGCCAAAATAATGTGACACTTAAAGAGTGATATGATAAATTAATTGATTTCTCCACATCACCAGGCACAAAGATGTGTCTTTTATATCTATGGAAGAGATCTGAAATTTTGGCAACTGACAGGATTGTAAAAATATTCATCAGGCTTCTCTTCAGCCAGAAGTTTCTCCAAAAACCAAACATTCCTGAGTCTTTTACAGCACAAAAGTATGCTATTTATTCCATTTTTAAAATAGTGAATATCTGAGGTATTTAGATATGGAATGATCTAAAAAAAAATGATAGGGCAAACCTCTCTCACTCAAAATGTTCCAAGCAGATCAAAATACTCAGCTTATTTTTTTACATGGAAAGTCTAATTAGTTTTAAAAAATGATTCTCAGTGATTATTTTCTGTTTAAATTAACAGACTAGATGCCATCTCTTATTATTTAGTTACAGAAGGATAATCTCTAAGAAACTTTAAGAAAATACTGTGACTAATTTTTTGAAAGAGTAGCTCAAAATGTTGGCAAATTATCCACAGAGGTAGTATTACTATTTATTTATAATGCCATAAAATTTTTTAAAAAGAGGAATCAAAGCCCCCCTTAGGCTGACAGGCTGCCGAGCTGAAACTGGCAGAGTGAGTGCAGAGAGATTCAGTGTGAGAAGTGGAAGCTAATGTGCTCACACACTAATGGGCACTGAACTAGACATAGGCTCATTTTTCACATCATGTCATTTCCAAGGTTTGAATAAAAAGTAATGGCCAGAATGAGCCTGGCTCTATCTCAGACGTTATCATTTGCCTCCTCAGTTTTATTTGTGTTGACTTGTACAGTCTAAAAAGATGACAGTCTCTAGGCCTCCGGATCACTCAGAGTGATAATACACAGCACATTACACTGTTGGTGACAGGTTCTGTTCTCCTGGATGGCATATGAAAGGAACGCATCTCTTTCCGTCATTTCAAATGCTATAAACTGACAGAATAAAGAATCTCGCAGAGGGGACATCACAAACCCTGTCTGTTATGATTTTATGAGATAAACTGGAGTTTCTAGGGTATCTTGTTCAGGAAATTAGTGTCAGTCAAACTTTAGTGGGCTTTTTTTTTTTTTAAGAGATAAATAGCACATTCTGGAAAAGTAGCCTTGCTCTATTTCAGACAGCAAAACCGCCAAAGCCATATATTCAATCTTGAGAAAAGCTATGGTTGTCCTCTCTTGAAAAAGATAGCTCCTGTGTTACTTAGCTAAAGTGTAGTAAACTATCCATGGCTTCAAGAGAAATAAGTGTCCACATATGGACGAAATTGTTTTAAAAAAATCACTAGCTTGATTATATAAAAGAATAAATCAGTACTTTTAAATATTTTGGAAGGCTCATTTTTTGCTGAATTGCTAACTTAATGTCCTGTTGAACTATAAACATGCCAAGACTATAATGTTTTTTTCTTGGTACATTTATTCAAGGTTTTATCTTCTTTCTCTTTATTTCAGTAACTATTACTGAATTGATTTACAGTAGCTTGAATTTAACTGAAGACATCACAAAAATATCACTAAAGTAGATAATAATATGCAGAATTTTATTAATTTATCCTAAACTGGATAGCATATGGATTTTCTACTCTTACGTTTTTTAAAACATTACGGTGTCATAAAAATTTACAGGTACTTGAATCACAATCTGCCAATTGTCATAGCTTTTTCCCATGTAATTTCAAGTACTTCTATTATAATAAATGTTCCTTGCATGACTTAAGTTTAAGTGATTATTTAAGTTAGCCTTGCTCGTTGTACTTCTCCGTCCATTTCCATGTTTGAAACTTTTTTACTGTCAAGATGAATAGAAATGAATGTCAAAGAATGTTGAACATGTACATTTATAAATGATCTTTTATTCAAATTTTTTATTATGAACTCACTAAAATATGCATTTCCAACTAGAATTTGACCACATAGTTGTATTTTAAATATAGGGTAAGGCTGATGTTTCAGTTGACTGATATTAAGCCATAAAGAATGTTTTAAAATTAAAGGTTAGAAGTATAACCACACATAATGCAATTAAATAAAGAAAATGATGGTAAAGAACACTGAAACTTTATTTCATGTGTGTTCCTTCTACATCTCTGGTTGTGTTATTAATCAATTAATACTTATGCCGGGTAATATTTTACAATGTAAATCTAGGTTCTTTATAAAGGAAAACAAGAAGTATGAAGCCTCTAGTTAGAAAAGATATGAACATTACTTTCACTATGTTTACATAAAACACGCAAAAGTTGTGTTCATCATCTCACAGGTGGATTTTCAGAATTTTCTAATGCTTCGGCCTTTGGTCTGAAATTCCCTGAATTGCAGGTCTGATTAAGCCCCACTAAGCTTCCAGACATTTGATGGGATGATGCCTCACCTTCCACTAAGGGGTTTTTGTTCCCACAATCCCTATGGAGATTCAGACATCTGTCACTCACTTGCTATATCCTACTATATAGGCACACTCTTATGTTGCTTTCTTGAGGATACAGAGGGAGAAATGAGTGAAGGGATTAAAAGGGGTTTAATAGCATTAATTTGTAGTGGGCTTATCACAGGATTTTTCATTTTTATTTTTAAGATTGCTTAATTTTCCCCTCAATTAAGCAATTTTTATGAGACCCAGCAACAATCTGTAAATTACTTCCCAACCTGGAGATCTTCACTGGCTCTCTTCTTAAGTGCTTTGTCTCTGGCATCCTCTTGTGGAAGGTGAGCAAACACCAGAGATTCTCTCTCTGGCTCTCTCCCTTTCTCTGATGGTCAAAGAACTATACTGTCTTTAATGGAGCTAGCTAACCCCTCTGGCGTGAGGTTCATTGGAAACATCTTTAGCTCATGCCGATGGACCTCAGCTTTGGAAGTCTGCATTCAACAAAGAGCATTTAGAATCTAAAATGTTTTCTGTTAAACTCGTTTAATAGTGGAAATTCTAAATAAATGATTATACACACATATACAATATTAACATATTTAAAAATAATATTCTTCTATTATATACCTGGGGAAACAAAAAGAATTAAGGGCCTTCAAAATCACTTACCCAGTTGATGCACAGAAATGTATATATAATAGAATTTTTTTACAAATTGTCTCAAAGTAAATGACTAACCACCTGGTGACACAGGGACACGGAAAATGCAGTCACTTGTTACGGTTCCCTGTAAAAGTCATTTTTGCTCTTGGAAACGGAATTGCTGCGCAATCCCATTAGGCTTCCACCTCATGTCCTGAGACGTCCCCTGCTTTCTTTGTTCAGGCCTTATCCTCAGCGCCCATGAACTCGCCGCCCGGAACCGGTAAGCCTGCGCCTTGTAGTCTGCCCATGGAGTCATCGGGTTAAGGTGTATCTACTCGTCCCTGATAAATGTCAGTTTTATCTGGCCCATTTCTTGTGTGCCTCTCAGGTAGATAGCAGGGTTAGAACATATCAAATCTTGTATTCTCCATGTCCCTTTTATTTTGGAAAGCTTTTGAGAGCTTAACATTTCCCTTTTTCTTGTTGCTCAGACCAAACCATTCCCTCCGAATCCCTTTACTGGTGGCCTCTTGCCTCCTTCAGCAAATCCACGCTTCCTCTTGTCATCTTTAAGGAACCCACCTCTATCTCACCTCTGTCCTTGTATGTGCTGCCCTGTTACTTTTATCTCTGCTCAATTTTCACCATGTAAACGGTAGAATCTTAAGCAGGAAGTCAAGTGATATCAAGACAAGCTATTTGGGTTTAAAAAGAATGAAATCCAAATTTCTAAAGGTCTAATAAATATTGAATGAGACTTTAACTTCTTACAGTATAAAAAATTTCCAATTCACCAGTCATACTTATATCCAAGTACACACACACACACACACACACACGGGTGGAACAAAAGTAGGTTTACAGTTGAGTATGCGAAACACAGTTTACTCTTGTATTACTATTTATTAATTATTACATTATTTTCCATAAAACAACCATAAACCTACTTTTGTCCCACTCTGTGTGTGTGTGTGTGTGTGTATATATATATATATATATATATATATATATATGATATCAGCTTGACCAATTGTCTTTAGCTTCTAGAGTATTCTCATTTAAATGGTGTATCAATTTAAATGGAACACTGAGGTGCATGCTCCAAATCTACTTTTCTTTCCATCTCCTGATAGAATATGATTGAATCCCCTTTTATGTGCTACTTACAAATAATCTTCTAACCTCTGCATAAAGTCTTTCAAGCATTTTTCTCTTTGAAAACCCATTTAGTTTTTACGTAGTTCTATTTAAAGAAAGTTTTTCCTTATCTTGAATTGAAATCTGTTCCTCTGTAACATTCAGTTGTTGGATTTTATTCTTGTCTCTGGAATCATACACATCTTGGCTACATAAATTTTCACATATGATCTTTCAAATATTTTAAAATATTTTTTTGTGCCTTGGCCTAAATCCTACAGGTTAAATAATCTCATTAATTCCACTAAGCATTATATAACTGGGGGAGGGGAGGAGGAAGGTGTCTTTCACAATCCTGACGTGTGTTCTCTATTTCTCCTTATTAAAATTCCTCTCAAAAGATGGTGCCCCTTACTGAGTACAATGGTCTGGCCACATCACACTGATTATGAAGCTAAACAAAACTCCAATGTAATTTTTAAGTTGATTTTCCTACACAAGCCTACTTTAGTGTGTCCTTGTAAACTTAGAATTTTTATTAGATTCTAGAGCAAGTTTACTTTATATTAATTACTACTCCATTTTAGCCGTATTGGTCTCTCTATTTATTTTTTGCCTGTTAAGAATTTTAAAAATATTAGTAATAGGTAAACATTTTCTATATCTTGTTCAGGTCCATGCAATTCACATATCTTACCGGTAGACTATCTGAGTGCTCAGCAAAGTTCTTAAAAACTGTGTAGAAAATTTAAAATTTGATTTTTTTACAAACCTGGAAATTTATTTTGATCAAGAAGATTCAAAATATCAAAACTTTTGTTTTTAGCTGTGATGATTAGTGAATCTTTGTTATAATACCATATTTAAATATTTAGAAATAGTAAGTTTATACATTTTAAAAACTGTTTATTTTCTCATATAATTTTCACTTTTAACAAATTGTGTTAACAAAATTTACAATATTATCTGAACTTATCTCTCCAAAGAAGTTATTTTCAAAGTTTCTAAAGAATTCTGTTGGTCTAGGAAATATTCCTAAAGCTTCTTCTAAATGATCATTATTACAGAGACTATCAGTCCAATGAGTCCTAAATAAGCACCAAAGTAGAATTATATGAGGAAAATATATTAGTTCAATCACTGATCTGAAAGTAAGGATTTCTAGGCTCATAATACACCCCCCATATAGGTATCAAAAACTTAGGTGACAAGATGTAGTTCCAGGTAAATAAAACCAAACATTGCATTGAGATTCACCTGTAGTTTTGGTTAAGTCTCTTTATCTCCTGTCAAGTTTCCCTAACTATAAACTAATGATATGTCACTTCTTTCAAGGGAATTTTTGAGAGTTAATGAATGCTCAGTGAGCAATTTAAGGCTCAAACACAATGGGCAAAAGACAATTTTTATTATAGTGGATACTCACAGCCTTATGTAATCTGCCAGTCTAAACCATTTGTGGCTTTGGCACATGCTTACTGAAAATAGCAGACCAGTTTGTGAGCTGGCACAATCTCAACAGAGCAGATGGACATGGAATGAAATAACTAGCAAAGAGACCTTGTTTCAACATCAAATATGCTTCCTTAGGGCCAGATTCCCAGGCAAAGTTGTTTTAGTGATGCTGTTACAACTAAGGTAATGTGGTATATCTCCTTTGCACTAAGTCTTTCTTAACTTTTCCATCTCTTTTGGGGACTTATTTTAGGCATTTACCTATTTCAGATAGCAAACAATCTATATTTGAAAGTCACAATGGCTTAGATCTTTCTAGTTAAGAGTTTTGAAACAACACTGAAGAACAAGGTTTAAATAATACTTGGATTGTTTTCTTTTTTAATGAAAAGCTAGTTACCTGACAAAATGGAAGCTGATTATACTCCTCTCCAAGTTTTGTAATCATATAGTATCTCAAAGGAATAAAGTTAGCCTACCTCTTTACTACATCATGATAATCCAGATATTTTTGACTGGCTCGTTTGAAAAGTAATACATCTACATGACAAATGAAAGAGTAGAAACTCATCAAAATTAACAGGAAGCTCAATTTCAGCTACTGTCCAATGGGAACACTTTATATATTAGTGGTTAGTGTTATAATTATTATCAGAGAAATTTATGTGAAATATATATCTGCAGGGGCAAATGCAAATCTTAAAACTGATAGAACAGTACACACATGAATGAAATAAATAAGTTATTAAAGTGTTTCCTAGAATAATCTGAATTTATGTTGCTCTGTAACATTTTAATATAATATTTGTTACGAATACAAATTTCATTGCAATCCCTGGATACATCATAAACCCAGCAGCATTGGGAAGTTTTTTTAAAATTAAATTAAGAACAAAAACTAAAATAACACATGCATGTGGCAAAAAGGCAATAAGATGATGAAAAGTGGAAGTTTCTTCCCTATAGGAAAATCACTAGTGCCTCTCTACAGATGTAACCACTTAATTTTTCCTATGTGTTCAGAAACATTTGATGTGGGAGTTTTTATATTTAAATTCTTATTTATGTTTATATATTTAAAACATTTCTCAGAATTCTGCATGTGACATATGCATATCTATTTTTAATAGCTTTATATCAATTATTATATAAAATAACTGAAATTTATCTAACCGATCCCTCATTAGTGGCCTTTTTAATATCTGAAAAGGGTCTCATTACTGATCTTTTTTGAAATTTCCTGGATATTGTCACATATTTATTCCCCCAGATGAACCCTAGTGTCATTTTGTCAAGTGCCCCCCAAGTAAAAAGGCTGATGGAATTTTAATTGGTATTGAATAGAATTTATGAATTTAATTTAGGGAGAATTATAATATAGCTTTTTATCAAAGAACATTGTCTTTCTTAATATTCATTCTAGACTATTGCTATCTCTCAATTGTATAATGCCTATCATATAATAAAATCCTAGATTTATAATATTTTTCATATTGATTCAGTATATCTCTGGTTAGATGTACTCTTATTATCATTAATATTAATGTAAATTCCAATGGAATTTTCCTTTCGTTATTTTTAACCTGTCATTGGTTGTATATAGGAAAGCTACTTTTTATACTAATTGGCTTACTATCCACATTATTAATTCTTTTACTGCTTGTTGATTGCAGTTTAATCTAAAATTTTCTTGCTTATATAGCCATACCACCAGCAAAAAGTATTAAATTGTCATTCTCCTTGCAAATTTGTATACCACTTATTTTCTTCTCTAATTGCGCTGGTAGATTGTCCAGAATATTGTTCAATAACACTGATAAAGTAAGCATTCATTTATTTCAGTTAAGTGAAAATGTGATTTGTGTTAAACTGTCAAGCTATATATTGGCTTTTAGTTTTCAATAGCTCTATCTATATTATAATGTCAAAAACAAGCCTTCTATTTCTAGGCTATTAAAGGTTTCTACGTGTTTATGTTTGTTTATTTAGGGGGGAAGGGATGGATTTCATGGTTTGTTGCCAGTAAGTTTTTTTCTTCATTCTTTGACTGCATTTCCTACATATTGATTTTGGGCTGGGTCAAGTGACTTAGTCTGATCAATAATACATAGGTGTAGATGCTCTAAAATGGGTTTGTGTTATCATGACCAACTGTCATTAGAATAGCATGCTCCAGATGGGTTACTCCTCCAGCCTGTGTCCAGTTAGAGAATCCAGTGTGCCTAGTTCAGCTGAACATAGCCCAGCCGAGGTCAATAGAGCCCCTCCATATAGCAACCCATGGAACTCTTGCAGTGTGAGCAAGGAGCAAATGACAGTATTTTTTGAGTGTATGTAGATATAATTTCAATCTTCCTAAATGCCTTTGCTTGGTTGCCAACTAATATATTATCTTAGCATGTTTTTCCAAAAGAAATGAGCTTTTCATGTCTGAGATGAAACCCAATTGCTCAAACAATGTTCTTTTTTATTTTATTTATTTTTATTTTATTTTTATTTTTTAAATATCTTTATTGATTTCAGAGAGACGAAGGGAGAGGAAGAGAGAGAGTTAGAAACATCAATGATGAGAGCGTCATTGATCGGCTGCAGCCCACAACCCGGGCATGTGCCCTGACCGGGAATCGAACCCCGATCTCCTGGATCCTAGGTCAATGCTCAACTGCTGAGCCACGCCCGGCTGGGCACAATGTTCTTTTTTATATACAACTTAATTTGATTTGATATTTTCTCTTAAACTTTGTGGCTTTGTAAAAATTTATCTTTATTGTTGAATTTATCTTTATTGTATGCCCCCCTTTTTCCCCATTGACCCCCTTCCACCCTGCACCTACTCTCCACCCCAGGCCTTCCCCACGCTATTGTCTGTATCCATGGGCTGTGCATATATGCATATAAATTCTTTGGTTAATCTCTCCCCACCCACACACCTGCCCTCCCCCAACTTCCCTTCAAGATTCTTCAGTCTGTTCCATGTTTCTATGTCACTGAAACTATTTTGTTTATTATATTCTTTAGATTCCACATGTAAGTGAGAGCCTATGATGTTTGTCTTTCTCTTCCTGGCTTATTTTGTTTAGCATAATATTCTCCAGATCCATCCACACTTTCCAAAGGGTACGAGATCCTTCTTCTTTACAGCTGCATAGTATTCCATTAGTATTTTTTTTTAATAAGTGAGATTTGTCTATAGTTATTTTGACTGCCTGGTTTTGTATCTTTGTCAACTTTTGCTATCAGTGCTATAATAAATTTTTAAAAATTAGAAGCTTTATTTTGAAAGTTATGTTTTGGATAAGTTTAAATAGTATTTGAGTTTGTTTATAAATATATTGCTTGACAGAATTTGACAACAAAAGAACCCAGAGCTGTTAAATTTTATAGGAAGCTCTTTGATAATCTTTTAATATTATCTTTGCATAGTGGTCTATTAAAAAATGTATACATATTTTATTAAAAACATATACTTCACTTGATTTTCAAGTTTATTTATATAGTGTTCTATAAAATACTACCTTTAATTCTTTCCTTTATTTATTTATTTAATTATTTCCTCATCCTCACTTTAGATTGTATTCATTTGCTTGGAACTAGTTAAATGCTTTCATGCCTAATCTTCTCGCAGTGGCTAAGGGGATATATTTAAAATAGAACTTACATTAAATCATTCTACTGATTAATCATTGCCAGATGATTTCCATTAAAATTACCATTACCTTATTTTGTAACACATTTTTATTCTCTCCATTAGAAATGACTTTTTTCTGGCTAGGGAAACATCCAGCTTATCCCTGCCTTGGAAACGTTGAATTTTCTCTTTTCTCTGCCTAGAACATTCTTCCTCTAGAGCACAGGTTCTTCACCTTGGCCCTACAAGGGAATCAACTAGGGTGTTATTAAAGATTACTGAAGCCTTAGAGATTCTGATTTAATTGATGTGAACACAGGCTAAGAATTCAGATTTTTAAAAACTCTTCAGGTGATTCTAATGTGTAGAAAAGTTGGAAACCCACTGGCTAAGGTTCTTAACCACAAAAGCACATTATAACTACCTAAAGAAGTTTAATGTACAACAATGCCTGTGCTCAAAACCAAACCAATAAAATAAAAAAATTTGGAAATTAGAAGAGGGAACAGTCAACATATTGAAAAAACAAACAAACACAAAACTTCAATGATTCTATTGTGGAATAGAATCACAGGAGTAGAGGTACATCATCCTATATATTTCTTTGTTGGCTCTCATCTCTTTTCAGATAACAATTCAAAAATCCCCTGAGAAAAGTCTTCCCGGACCATATTATGTCATGTACCTCCACACTGCACGTCCTCAGCTTCAATATAGGTTATATGTATTACTTGTTTCTCAGAACTTACCATTATCAAAAAATTACTTTATCCATTTCGCCTTGTTTTGATTTCTTCTGCTGATAAGTACTTTCCATGTACTATTAACTCTTGTGACACTAGTGCCTAGAACAATGCTTATAAATGACCTTAGTGAAGTTTACTCTCTCCTTTTGTTGTATTTTTTAGATTTAATAATTTGTTATTAATATTGTGACTCTTGCTTTATTTTTATTTCTTTAGATTTCAATAATACATTTTTCTTACCCTGTACTTTATACCATGGTATCACTTAGATGCCTGCTGTACATAACACATAGTTGGCTATAGTTTCAACTTTTCTTGGAACTGAGAGAAATATACTATTTTAGAGATATGTTTCTCATTTTTTGTTATGTAAATTGTATAGTTTTCTGTATATCTAGTAATGTTTATATCTAGTAATTTTAAAAATTACAGATTTGTATCATTTATGAATTAAGAGTTTGCAAAGAAGAGATGATGCAGTTTTATGTGTAGGAAAAAAACATGAAAGAAAATTTAAGGACTGTAGAGAAAAATAACACAGAAGCTAAGAAATCTTCAAATTCAAGATCAGATATCAGTGTTACTAGGAATGTATCCATTTCTAGGATTATTTTGGACTGAATAAGAGGAAAATAAAATATAACTAATTTCTTTTTCAATGCAAAGGTGAGAAATAATGACATGACTTAAAGAATTAAGCTTTTCATTTGACTGGAAGTTAGATTAATAGGTAAGAGGTTGTGGTCTATTTCAGGAATAAGACGGTAAGTCTGTGCTGACACAGATGGGCTATTGCCACTGGGAGCTCCACAGGTTTCAAAAGATTATATCTTGAGGAAAAATATCAACAAGAAAAATATCCATCCTTCAATAAGAGAGATGGAAAAGAAGCTTATATTCCCCTATATGGCCTATTGTTGAGAAAAAATACATGTTCTGAGAATTTGTAAACATTGACTTGTACATCAAGTAGGTGTGAGCTTCAAATTTACATTATCCTTGTAAATTCACAATCTTTCAACAGTTAAAGGTAAAATTTTCTCTCAAATCATTGAAAAAAAATGCCATGCATGAGAGAGCAAATACAAAAGCATTCTAGAGCAGTGCTACTTAGAGTGTGATATGTGAATTTGTGCTAGTTCATTAACAGTTTGTTATTCATTATTGACAAGATAAATACAAAATTAGAATGGTTATAGCAATATGACAGAGTAATATAAATTTGACAAATATCTTTTAAAAACTAAGTACATTTATCTTTATATTTCTGTTCATTTAATTCATTTTATTAATTCAATGTTATTTTATTTAGAAAAGTAAAAATCCATGATTAATTTGAAATAAACAGAAGTGGTTCTTCACTACTGATATATTTAGAAGTGAACATGTCCCATAAAAGATAGAAAATAATTCAATAGATAAAGTGTAGCTCACAGAAAAATTACAAGACACAAGAGAGGAGAAAAAAAACACTATGGTTAGGAGTCCATTCAAATAAAAACATCAAGATTAGATTTCAGAAAATATAGTGTTATGTTTAAGTAATTTGAAAAAGAGCAGAATAGAAAACAAAAAATAGAACAAGATAGTATAAAATTATGCAGAAGTTGATTGAACAAGAACTAAAGTAATTTCAAGAAAAAAAGTAAATAAATAAAAACTCAGTGGAAGTTAACAATCAAATTAGATATAGCTAAAAAGAGAATTAGTAAAATGAAAGACAAAGTTTTTTGAATTATTTTGTATGTATAATAAGGAGTAAAAAAGATGGAATATGGCATACGAAGAAGAGGTTAAAAAAAAACACTAGGCATAATGAATGGCCTCTATACAACTATACAGGGTGGCCACCAAAAATGTATACACACTTGAATAATTATTAATTCCAGTGAGTTAAGTTTGAAAAGAAAGAAACATTGGAATTAATAATTATTCAAAGTGCATAAACACTTTTGTTGGACACCTATATACCTTACAAGAAAAAGAGGGAATGTAACAATATTCAGAGATAATGGCTGAGAATTTTTTAGCTTTATTAACCCATGAATTTTCAAAAGTAGGATATGCAAGAAACCTTTAGCAAGATAATTAAAAACATTATAGGGAGTGACTAAAAAAGTGGAGGCAGCCTTAAATGGAACCGGAGATTATAAATAGAATGATATGTAAATAAACAACACAGTTTTATAGGTAAATTTCCAAGAGCAACTTAAAAGCCATAAGTTAATGGGGGAAATACTGTTAAACTGTGTAGGGAAAATATGTGAAAACTCAATTTTATATATAACTAGTTTATTATTTATAGAGATAGGGAAAATGAGACATTGTCAGAAAATGTGATGGATGGAAAATAACACTCACTTGCCCTTCCCCAAAATAAAGGCTGAATGTTGTACACCAGAAGAAATTAAGAGAAGAAAAAAGAAATGAAATATATAAAGCAATAATGGGCAATCAAAATGGACAGTAGGTGAGCAAATGTGAATAATCTCTGAGAGTACAAAACAATAATTATTATTATAACAATGATGATCATTTTCATTAAGTAATGAAAAATAAAAACTATCAAACATTTAAACATTAATATATCATGAATTAACCTTAAAAATATTAAATATGTAAAATTTTTGAATTGGGGAATTTAAAAATTGGGTTTCTTGTGAGAATCAGAGAACTAATTAGTATTATTAGATTTGTTAAGTATATAGATTACAAGTGTAATGTTTAATACTAAATGGAGAAATACTAAATGTATTAATTTCCATAACTATATGGCAAAATGTGGAATAGAGGAAACTATGAAAATAAAAGTCAGGATAATGGGAAGAGGGGGGAGAAAAACAAAGGTACATAAAAAGCAAAAACAGCCAGGCTGGTGTGACTCAGATCTTAGAATACTTATTTTAGTTATTGATAGCTTGAGCAGAAAATAAAATATTATAAAAATTCTCCTAGAAAAAAGAAAACAGTGCTTGCCAAGTCATTTTATAAATGTAGCATGCATTTTATAGTGAATATGGCAAGAGGTATAGGAGAAACTGTGTTTAAAACAGATCTCATTTATGAACATAAGTAAAAATATGTATTTTTTTAAATCACCAAATTGAAATGTTCAAATTTGATTTAACATAAAAATTTACCCATTTAGCTGTTATATCTCTCTGCCAACACCACACAGTATTCTTTACTGTAGCTATAATAGCAAGTTTTAAAATCAGGTAGAGTGATTCCTCCCTCTTAATTTTTCTGCTTCAAAGTTAAATTAGCTATTGTAAGTCCTTTACTTTGCCATCTAAATTTTAGAATAATCTTGTCTACATCTACCAAATATCTTGCTGGAATTTTGTTAAAGATTTTAGTGAATATTCAGATAATTGACATTTACTTAGTTTAGTTATCAAATCCATTAACACAGCATATCTTTCTTTATTTAGATCTTTGACTTATGAGCATTTCATAATATTCAGCATGTATATCCTATAAAATGTCATATTAGATTTGTAGATACATGTTCCATGATTTTAGAACTATCAAAAATAATATTTTAAAAGTTAATTTTAATCATTCATTATTAGTAAATACAAAAATAACTATTTGTTGTTGTTGATCTTTTATCTTGTGACCTTGACTAGTTTTATAATTTTTTAAATAGATTCCTTGAGAATTTCTATGTAGATAGTCATGTCCATATAAATTGGAGAATTTATTTATTTCCAATTTATATGTATTTTACTTATTTTTCTTGCCATATTGAGTTGATTATATTTTCCAATATGATGTTGCATTAGAATGGTAACAATGGATGTCCTTGCCCTGTCCTTTAGGGGGAAAGCATTTAGTCTATCACCATTAATTATGTTAGCTTTATCATATTGAGAAAGTTCCCTTTAATTTCTTGTTTGTTAAAGTTTTTATCATGAATCAATAGTGAATTTTTTAAAAATACTTTCTTTCTATTAGTTGATAGTATCATGTGGATTATGGTAAATTGAATAATTTTTAATATTTTATTCCTGAGATAAGCTCCATTAGGTTATGCTATATTATTTTTTCATTGCTGTATTTCATTTGGTAATACTCTGAGGAGGATTTTTGTGTCTATCTTTAAAAGAGTTCTTGATATGTAGTTTTCTTTATCTGTATTATCTTAATCTGATTTTGATTCAGAATAATTCTGGCCTCATAAAGTTAAATAAGAATTAGTTTTCCTCTTATTTTTATCTGAAAGATACTGTGCAAAATTGGTTTTATTTGTTTTTTAAATATTTGTTAGAATTCACCAATGAAAATTAGAGTCTTCAGATTTCTTTATTGAAATGTCTTTTAACTTAAAAGTCATTTCCATTTCTTTAACAGTACAAGATTATTCAAGGGTTTTTATTTCATCTTTGAGGAGTTTGGTAGTTTGCACTGTTCAAGGAATTATTTTATTGTATCTAAGTTTTGAGTTTATGTACATAGAGTTGATCATATTATTCCTTTATTATTTAAATATCTGCTGGGTCTGTAGTGATATATTTTATTTTATTGGAGAAACACTTAAGAATGCAATTACAGGACTGGATTTGTGTTCTCTTAAATTTATGAAAAACTGCTTAGCATGTGATGTCATTTACATTCTCATCAAAACTTATAAAATTTCTGCCTCTTCAGGTTCCTCAAGACTTGGCAATGTTATTTTTTATTTTAGCCAAGAAGTTTCCAACTTATATGTACCATTTTGCATTTCAACTAGCAATGCATGTTTCACATATTTGTCAAACACTGTTTTGTCAGCCTTATATTCAGACCCTCTATAGTGGATGTGTAGTAATGTTTCATCATATTTTTAATTTACATTTTTCTGGTAAATGTTAATGTTGAGAATATTTTTGTTTGTTTTTTGGTCTTCAAAATTTCTTTTAATGTGAAGTGTCTTTTAAACTTTTTTACCCATCTTCAATTGGTTGGTTTGTATTCATATTACTGGGTTGTGAGAACTCATTACATATTCTAGATATTTTTTTGTTAACCTATCCTTTGATTTTCACAACACTTGCTTTTAAAGAACACCAATTTATTATATTTCTTTTGTCTATATTTTTAGTGTCATGAGAAATATTTACTTGTCCCTTTACCCATAAAAATATTCTCCACCTTCCCACATACACCACTGAAAACTAGCACTTTTTTGTGTTTTAAAAAATTATTTAATTGAATGTATTGGGGTGACAAATTTATTAACATTGGTTAATAAAATGATATAGGTTTCAGGTTTAAAATTCTATAATACATCATCTATATATTGTACTGTGTGTTCGCCATTTTAAGTCAAGTCTTTCATCACCATTCATTCCTTGTTTATACTCTTCTAGTTTATTTTGTTGGCTTTTAACAAAACCCTCCCTGATCACTACTTCTGTTTTTATAATTTGGAATATTAATTCCATATGGTTATTAATTTTTAATGTTATATTTGCTCATATTTAACATCATATTTAATTGATATGTGTGCTCGTTAGTACTTTTTGAAACACACTGAATTCTATTTTTATTTATTGCTTTATTTTTTTGTCTGAAGTGTATTCTCTGAAGTTAATTTTCTGAGTTCTTATATGAATAAAAACCCCTTTATCTGGCCATAGTCCTTTTATGATTATAACCCTAAAAAAAGCACTGTGAAGTTAAAGTAATTTTCCTTTTTGCTGAGAAATTTGAGGCCAAATAGTCTCTTTCTGTTAGATATAAATTGTAAAAACATAGTCTGAAAAAAATAATCTGATTTTCTTAGTAAAATATTTAAAAATAAATATTCAATTATTATTTAATTTGTGGTGAACACTCAGATAATCTCCACTTTTTTCCTCTTTATTAATTTTATTTTCTTATTTTGGACCTACTCGAATGTATATTGAAACTTTTCAATATATACTCCATGTGCCTTTGCTTATATTCATATTTTATACCTCTTTACATCTTTTTATGTTATTCAGGAAGGCTTTCTTAGTTTTTCATCTACATCAGTTTTGCTATACAAGCCTTATATTAAGTAAAAATTTTTATTGCAGTAGGTATTGTTTCATTCTTCAAACCACTAATTTTTAAATAATCATTTTTTATTAAATATGCATATTTTTCAATTACTAAATAAACATATTTTTCAGATGTCTCTATTGTTTATGTTTCCTTGGCTGCTACTTTTACTTAATATCAAGGTGTTATCTAACATCAATTCACACTTGATGAGGGCTATGCAAACTCTGCAGATGATGTTTCTTTGAAGTCCTCTGTAGTAATAAGGGACTTTTGCCTTCTCTAAGCAGCTGGGCTAGCTGTGGTTGTTTTCCATAAAGTGGCTACAGAGGCTTCCTAATTCAGTGTGCACTGTAGGCCCCAGAAGTTTCAGGTGACAAAGCCACAGGCACCATGCTTCACCACTTCCCAGAGAAGCAGCCAATAGTGCTCGTAAGAAAAGCTCTAAGTTTGCACCACAGCCTGGCTTTCTACCTTGCTCTTAGTTTCCATTTTAGTTTTGTTTTTTGTTGTTGTTTTTTTGATTTCTCTCAAACAATGTGTCAGGGAATCAGCCTACAGATGATGTCCTTTCTCGGTTTTCAAAAATTATTAGTTTTATTTTTTTGTTTCTTTTCTACAATATTTGAGTTTGTTGTGCCTTAAAGCTAGAAACTGCCATGAATTTCTATATAGGGAAATGTAATCTACTTATTTCTTATAAGTGAAAGCCCACCAAACAATAATTAATTTTCTCATTAAAAAATACCTTGCTGGTACATTTATTAAATTGGAATTTAAAAAACCTTGTACCTATTTTTAGTCTATTTTTTCATGGTAGACTCCGACCACTTTGAAGTCAGTGATTGTATATTGGAAAATGTTAGTATCCTACATAATATTCATTCTTCTCTTCTTCGTAACTGACAGATTTCCAGTTTATTTTGGAGTAGATGCATGCCGGCTAAAAATACATTTCCTTCCTTTCAACTAGAAGTAGATATTTCACACAGTTCTGGCCAATAAGATGTAAGCGAGCAACATTTGTTGGGTGTAATTTCTGAAAACGTTCTTTATTGGAGGCTGACCTTTTGCCCTCTGTCCTTCCTCTTCCCTGGAATGTGGACAGAGGTCTAGAGCCCTAGTGTTGTGCTGCATTTATAAATAGTAGAATATAGAGTTTGTCGTTCCCATAGCCATGAAGTAAAATCACTATTCTGTAGTGTAGATTGTGTCAATCAGATAGTACATTCATACCTGCACCATGATAAGATGGCTATGCATCATTAGAAGATGATTTCTATAAACCTAAATTCCTGGAACAGCAATTCCCTGGGGAAATGCAACTCACTTAATTGGCTTAGTCTAAGCAACACGTATCCCTGGACCTGGAGCTAATTTCTTCCAAACTACTTGGCTGACATACAATGAGGAAGCATTAAATTGGATATTAAGAAGTCATTTACAATATGGAACCTATAGTCTTTATTTTCAGTTATGCAATGTGCATATAAATAAATCCCTTATTTGCGCACTCAAAAGTTTCATGCCTGAATAAAATGAACTCACTCTCTGGGACGATACCTAAACTTCCCTTCATCTAACATAGCTCACGTCATCTTTTAAGAATACTCCTAGGCATCGCATTTCCCATAAGGCTTTCCCTGGTTCCCCTTTTCCCCATCCCAGGATACCTGCCCTCCTCTGTGCTTTTAACTCATCTTTTGCCTACTTTTATCATTTCACTTGTCTCACTTGATGGCATGTATCATATTATTTGTCTGATTATCCCAACTAAAAGTGAATCTTACTGTTGCTCGATCATTTTTGTGTACATTAGTTATTAATTCAGTATTTGGACATATAATATATTCAATTAGAATTTGTTGAACTGGAAAGTGATTCTATCAGGTCTGTTAGTTCATGTTTTCTTTGAGCATATATATTATTGGAATACCAAGAAAAGGAAGTGAAGACTAAACATAGCTACTTCAATTAAAGTTTTCAAAAGTATTTTCTCCTTGTAACATTTAATAATTAGAGTTATAAGTTTAGATTGGCCATATAATGACCAAAGAAATTTAAAATATAACTATAATTTAAAAATCAGTAATGGACAAATTTTAGGTTAAAAACATCCAACTACTAAAATAACTCTTTACTCTCAAGTGTCCATGTGCACTTCTCTCTCTCTCTCTCTCCCTCTCTCTCACACACACACAATCTGGACACATGCTCATTGAAATGTCAGCTTTTATTTCCTTAGAATGATCAGTTAGGTTGTGATGATGCTACACAAACATGATTATGAGCAACAATATCAACAGAGCATCCCTAACTGCATTTATTTTAAATGTTTTCACATTCTACCATTTATGGGGGTTTTTAATTCCCATAATTATTTTATAAAAAGTAAAACAGTAGTAATTATGTCATGCAATATATCATCCTAAAGATAATTAAATAAAAAACACAAACACTCAAAAATAAAAATCCTATTTTTTCTGAAAAGAAGAGGATTTTATTCTCTAAGTAGAAGTCATGAATATAAATGAATGTGGAAATGCTCAGTTTAGAAAGGTAAGAGCCTAATGAACAAACTCACATTTAGTAAAAAAGCAAATGTAGATACACAGTGCACATCCAGTTGATTTTTAAACAGCGACAACAGCCATAAATATATTTTGAAAATTCTGTCTACACACCTCTGTGCGTGGCTATGAATGACGGCCCGGTTAAAGGAAAGTGTTCCCAACCGAAGCGTGCCATTACCATCCTATCCTTTACCAGCTCCGCGTGTCTAGTTTAAGGTAAACATGCAACCGTACACTTGGAAATTTTTTATTTCAAATCTTGACAGCGCATTTCCGAAGGTATAACATCTTAATCAAATTTAAAAATAAAACATCCCAGTGCTGAGCTCGGTTGTAAACCTAAAATTATATAACATACATGTTTTTATGCTTTGTCAATTACATTTGAAATAGGGGACTGTTTGTTTCAGCCCTTCTAAAAATGAGACGGCGATGAGAAAACAACCTATTTCCTTATTAGGTTCAGAAGTCAAAGGACTCAGCCAGGAGCCGCAGGCTTCAAGAGCATAGAAGATTAAGACATATATTGGATTCATGATGGAGGGCAGAAAGTTCATTTTCAAAATAAAACAGAATTTTATTCATATTCCTTTTAAAATTCAGATTGCCATTTGCCAGCTGACCTGTGACACAGCAGCAGTGTATTACATTTTCAATGAGCAGTCTGTCTGGAGCTGCCAGTGACAGAAACTGCTTCCTGGTTTCTAGGTTGGTATTTTTTTAAGTAAGATATTGTTGTCAGAATTTTAGACGGTGCAAACAGGGGCAAGGTAACATATTTATTTTTAATAAGGAGGAGATGTAGAATAGTATAGTCATCAGCATTATGCATGGAATAATCCTGTACAAAAAAATCATAACAGCTCAAGTAAAATGTGTATATGGAGCCATCAAAGATGGGCATGCCAGCATCTCAATGAGAAATAAGGGCAGGCCAAAAAAATGAATCTTTATTTAAAAAATAAATACACGTGAATGCCTTCTTAAACAACTTTTGGTAGAGTGGCAAGTCAAGCCAAGGTTTTCTATAGTCAGGGACTAGATTTATCCAGCGCACCATCTGTCAAAATTATATTATAGATGACACATATGCATAGATACAAGACCACTGATTTTCATATATATTAAAACCTGAAACTACTGCGGGATATGAAAACCTACAAACTGTTAAGCCAAAAGGCTTACATCTAGAACTTTTATTTTTCTCTATGTTGTTTTAATTCTATTCTCTCCTGGACCTGCATTCAGGAGAAATGAATATTTAGTCAATGGAAATACATAAAATTAAATTTCATTTAAGAAAACTCAAAATAGAAACTTTTAGAATATATAAAAATAAGAGAAGGGATATAGACTTACTTTATTTTTGGAGCTGCTCTTTTGGGTGAATATATACAGTACATATTTTAAACTGTAGGAAAGTGGTTTAAGTTGAGGATGAAGATAATTTTTATGTCAAATAAATGAAGATGATGTTTGTAAAAGTAGAAAGCTATGATGATAATGAGACATGTTACTAGTTGAGTTAACTTGAACCAGAACAAAGCTGTCTATATTTTACCCTTGAGAATAGCTTTGTGATAAGTTACTTGTGTGTTATATTTTTTAACCTTTCAGATGAGAAACAGAAGAAGACAAACAATGGCAGTTTTGACTGTTTGATTTGGCACGTACTTTTCAAGAGGAATCAGAGAGAGGAAGAGAAAATCCTTAACCTCATATTTACTTTGAACAAATCATGTTTATAGATTTCTCACATGGTAATGAGAATAATATGTTTACCTGGTAAGAAGCAGTGGC